>NW_009193446.1:24590-29312 GCF_000690835.1 Fulmarus glacialis | reverse complement strand
CCCCCCCCGCCACGGAGCCGCTGCAACGCCGTGCATTTTTGACTGCAGGTGTGGGCTGGGGCTGCTCCCCACCCAGCCCCTGGGAGCAGCTCGCCCCGCTGCCGAGCGCTGTTCGTGTTTCTGGGCCTTGGGCAGACCTTGCTGAGCACTTGTGTGTTCCCCTGCAGAAGGCAGCTATCTTGCACCTATTTTACAAATAAGATAACAGCCCTTGCTCAAGGTCACCGGAGGCAGAGCTGGGAAAAGGGCTGTCGGGAGAGCGCCATCCAGCCTCAGCACTTTGCCGAGGACAAACAGCCCAACGTCAGCCGTGCACAGCCCACGCCTGCTCCGTGATGCTCTCCGGGGGCTGCCCCTGTGCTGGGCAGGGTCTTCCTGGGTGTGATGCTGGCTCTGGAGGCCCTTGCTGTGCTCCAGAGGGAGATCAGAGTCGGTGGGGTTGACTCTAACCAACAGAACGTGCTCTCCTCCCCAAGCCAGGATGTCTTACGCTGCAAAGCCTTCAATTTGGGGATGCACTTGCATGGTGCGCTCATGCCAGCCCTGCTGCTGTGGCCCAGGGCTCTCCCGTGAGGAGGTCTCCCTCTGAAGACAAGGGCCAGCACCGATGTGATAGGGCTTATTCGACAGACACGTGCAGGGGACAGTGTCTCATCAGAAGGCTACCCCTTCCCTTGCCTTTGGAGATGTTCCTGCAGGGCTAAGGCAGGTTGTAAAGGCCATGAGCAGATGAGACGCGGCAATTCCCTGCGGCAGATAACCAGAAAGCTGTAGTGCCTCTCCCCAGCTCTAAGTTCACACCATGAAATAAACTGCATGAAACATCCACATGGTGCTGAGCCGAAGGGGCAGCTTTGAACCTCCCGACACCTTTCTGCATTCCACCCTTTATTTTGGTGCTGTAAATAATCCTGCTGTCTCCCTCTAGGACATTGTGTTCCTCATTCCTCCCCGGATAAAGGCGTTGACCCCTGTGCCAGCTGGTGAGACCAACCGCGTGTCCCTGCAGCGAAGGGGGAAGCCTGGGAAGCGTTAAAAGTTGGCGGTTCCCTTTCAAGCGAGACCTGTGTCTCCATTGCCTGGCACTGCGGAGCCGGCGGCTCGGCCACGTCTGCCAGCGAGAGCGTGGCGTCCAGCCCAGGCCCAGGAGCTGCATTCCTGGGCGAGAAGGAAACGATGATAACCAGCCCTGGGAATCTCACCGCTCCAGCCAGGCTCTGCGGTGACACACGGCCCCTGCGGTGACGCTGCCAGCTACGCTGCGGGTACCCGGCGGGTACCGAGCCCTGCTGCCCTCTGCTCGCAGCCAGCAGACCAGAGCATCCTACAGCACTGGGCACGTCCAACGCCCTGCTCCAGGAACGGCCACCTAATTCCCATTCCTGTAGGAATTTGGCAGCCCAAATCTCTGCTTTCCCGTCTGGCTGAGGTACACTACTGATTTCAAAAGCTCCTGAAGGGACAGACGGATAGACAGGGAAGCAGGACACTCCACCTAACTTCAGATGTCCCCTGTGCACGTGTCACAGCCTGAGCGACACATCAGCCATGTGGAGCAACAGCCCTTCAGGACCTCCCAGATCCACCTGGAAGCACCAGTTTCTCTCCACAAAGGCTGCCCCGCTCCACCTGCAGCATCTCCATCCCAGCCCCTGGCTCTTACCCACGCCTGTGGCCGCACAAGCCCCGTTTCCTTGGCAAAACCATCCGAAAGCAAGAAGCAGCTCCGGCCGCAGGTCCCAGGGAGGGAGGGAGGGAGGCGGCTGCCTGCAGGTCCCACCACCAGCAGAGCTCCCAGGAACCAGCCCCCTCCGCCCCGGGGGACGGGCTGCCTTTCCCCACTGACTCTAACCTTGGGGCTCCAAGGAAGCTTTCTCATCATTTCCAGCAGTAAATTACCACTGAATTATTACCCTCATTAAGTGCAATATAGCTGCTAATATTAATCATCGGCAAATAAATCCACACATTCCAGCACTTGGTATGCTGTTATCGGACCAGAAGATAAACAGCTCAACAGTCCGTGCACCCAGGGCTCCATGTTTGACTCAGGGGAGTCCCTGTGGTGTCTTCCCATCTCCCAGTGCCTCCCAGCTTTCCAGATA
This sequence comes from Fulmarus glacialis, assembly GCF_000690835.1. NCBI lineage: Eukaryota > Metazoa > Chordata > Aves > Procellariiformes > Procellariidae > Fulmarus > Fulmarus glacialis. The sequence continues at coordinate 27,207 of NW_009193446.1, read as the reverse complement.
GCCCTGGTGCTCCCCAGCCACTCGTCCGTGCCCTGCACATCATCCTGGCCACTCCGTTGGTGGCCACATCCCAGCAGAGTGGCTTGGGCCACACGTGGTGAGTTTGGCTGAAGCAGAAAGAGGCAGAATCGGAGTTATGTTTATAGTTACTGAAATTGGAATTTGACCAGGACTGCACCTCCTGTTGCAAGAAATGCCAAAGGACCATCGGTGGCTATATGGGGCTGGTTTCTCCATAGGGCAAGACCTTGCAGTTTCCTGATCACACCCTCCGGGACTTTGGAATAGCAGCTCTTGCGATGGGGAGCTGCCAGCCCGCCCCGCGAGCTCGCCTGTCCCCACGCAGCAGGAACCGGTGATGAGTTTGTGAGGGACACCTGGATATGAAGGGGACAGAGCAAGCCCGAAGGTCTCGTGTAAGTCATCCCCTGTGGGCAAATTACCTTGCACAGGATTTGAGAACTTCCTCAGGTTTTGCCAATGCTGGGTGGGCAAGAAACCCACCCAGTCGGACTTCTGCCCTGCCAGTGTCCCAGCCCAAGCCCCAAGCAACGGCACCACTGGGTCCCTTTGGCTGGTTTAGTTTTGCATCCCAGTGTAACTGCATTTTACTGTCTGTCTGCCAGGGATCAGTGACATTCCCCTCGACCTGGCGTCCCCACCGCTGACCTTGCTGGGTCCTACACAACGTGCCAGTCCGGGGCCTGATGCAACAAGCGGAGAGCTCGGAGGATGAGGAGCACCAGCAGCCTCCTCGCCTGGAGCTGTTCCTGTTTCACTCACGCAGTGAGCCAACTTTGGAATTTTACTTTTCGTACCAGCTAGATTGAAATGAAGCTGATGTTGCTCCCAAAGTTCAGAACGGGGCTGGTCCCCGGGGACCTGTCCCCTCTGGATGCAGAGACTGGCTGCACAGCTTCTCTGCTTGGCAGCTTCTCTTCTTCAAAGGCAGATGGCTGTGATTAGGGCTCTGTGGTCCTATTCCAAGCTCAGATACTGATCTCAAACAGATCATTTACCCCCCATGACCGTGGCCACTTCTCCAGCTCCACAGCTCTGCCTGCACTGGGATGTCAGTTTAGAAAAGTGAGGGGGAAAAAACCTGTCATTGGTGGAGCTCTGCTAGGAAAAGTGCCAGGTCAATGATGGCAAAAAGAAGTCCCTTTTAGCATTAGTTGATTGTCCAGGCGCTTTAGCAATGCCAGCATCGCCTCTACAGCAGAGATGCTGTCTCCTCTGTTTCTGTGGTGCCTTGTGAGCAGGACCCCTGTGGCTGGGACCTTTGGGTGCTGGTGCTCCCGGTTCCCTGGATTTGCCCCATGGCAGGGACCACTGCGCGCGCTTGTGGGCTGGTCCTCCTGCCATGTCACACGTTTACGTTTCAAAGGGCTCCACGCATATCAGGCTGCCCTTTAAAAAGAACACTTGATACGGGTTATTAATGATATTTACAGGATAACTGCTTGGCAATTATTACCTCTGTCTGTCAGATGGCAATGAATCAGCCCCCCTTCCTCCGGCACCCTCCGGCAGGGTGTTCCTTTGGCCTGCTCCGGACACAACGATTGATTTCCATAAGATGAGGTTTCTTGGCAGTAAACACTGATGCCTTGTGCATGCACAATGTACCAGAGATTTTTACTCTGACAGCCTCTGGAAGCAAGCAAAGGCCACATCATTGCCTTCTCCCTTCCTCCCACCCCAGCCATGTCTCCCTCCCTCTCCCCCCGCCTCTCAGTGCCCTGCCTTTGCTCTCCCCTCTCCCTTTTCCCATCATTTTCCCCGCACACAGGCCAACAAACGCTCCGAGGTGGCAGCACATCCCACCCGCCCTGCGTCTGCGCTTTGGGCTCACACCCAGAGCAGGGAGGGCAGCAGAGCTCGTGCCGAGCTGTCCTTGGGGACAACAGGAACATGAAAGATCAATTCCTTCCACAGCCTTCTAGTGGCCTATTCCTTCGGTGATGTCCCCTGCTGATGTCCCTCATCATCTGCGACATCCTGGCTCATGCACTCTCGAATCCCTCTGGGAGAAGAGGAGACCACGAGCCTGGACACAGCTCAGCACAGTGGTGCCAGCGTGGGTCGGGGACACGGTGGCAGGAGGGGACGAGCCCTTTCCCCTAGTCCGAGCTGGCTGCTCCCTGCCAACATGCACGTTACACCAGTGCCTTTTTCAGCTCAAAACGCTGCATTTCCCGAGACATCGGCAAATTCCCAGGCCAGGAGGTTGACTGATACTTTTGGGGGGCGGCCCCCAAGTCTGCAGCTCCCGGAGGGCCCATCCCAGCGCCTCCCTGCTCCATCCCTGTCCGCTGCCAGGGGCATCTGAAGAACTTGTCCAACTCTCCTCCGGACGAGCACGTGGCGCAGGTGTGGCTCCTGCGCGGACCGTGCCTGCAAGGCTGATGACAGACAGCCCAGCCTGAGCCGCACCGGCACATCCCCGCGCCGCTGCGGGCTTCGACCTCGTCCCCACGCAGGGGAACAGAGCCCGCGCCCCCTCTCCCGGGCAGGCAGCGGGGGCTTCACCTCTCTTTCCCGCTCCTCTCATCCCTTTGAACCTGGAAATAAGAAAGAAACTGCTTTCCCCTGCCAACCCCATCTTCAAAGCCCG
>NW_009193446.1:14066-24406 GCF_000690835.1 Fulmarus glacialis | reverse complement strand
GGTGAATATGAGCTATTGTCACCGAGAGCCCGGAGCACGGAGGGACCTGCAAAGGTGATCAAACGGCCCAAGCCTCAGCGGGAAGGGGTGGGGTGAGGGGGGACATCCAAAAAAGCCCTTGTCCCTCTTCAGGTCTCTCCTTATCTCCCCTGGCTATCTCCTGGGCTTAGCCTGGGTGTACTTGCTTGCAATTACCTCCTACAAGCCAATCAGGCGGCGAGCACAGCCCTCGGTCCCCTTGACTGAGGTGATTTATAAATGACTCACTGGCTTATTTGAGCACAGACCTCTGCACACCTCCTTGGGAGCACCTCTCTGCCGGGGCTTTCTTGCCACATCTGCAGCTCCCCTCGCAGAATCGGCCCTTTCTCCGCCCGGCGAGGCGCAGGTAACCCAGCTCCAACAATCGTGCTCTTTGTCTGGGTGGGCGTGGGGGATTTACACTCCGGTTGCACAGCCACTGGGTGTGAGTTTCAGTATTTGGAGAACTGGTACTTCTTTTTTTTTTTCCCCTTCTCTTTTTCTCCCTCCTTTTGCAAAGGGGATTTACAGCAGCAGATTTACTCAGGAATTAGCAATGCCAACGATCCAAGAACTTGATTTATGAAGAGAGGCTGGAAGAGCCAAATATGTGAATTAATTATTGCTAGAATAAATCCTACCATCTTATCCTGGCTGGCTCCTGCTGAGATCTGTAGGGGGATTTGCCTCGTATAGGAGAGGCAATACTGATGAGAGACCCTCTGTTCCTGGATCCTTGTCACAATCAGAACTTTCTGTGCATGGGACTGGGTAAAGCGGTCCCTGCCCCGAGGATGTTGCAGCCCAAATTAGACTTTGCACATACAGGTGGAGCGAGAAAGGATGTGGAGCCCAGTGCCTGCAGGCAATGGTTGAGGAGCACTGGTTGTGCACAGGAATCTAACCTGGGCGAGGGGTCTTTGCTGCACGGGACATCCTGGTGCATGGATGCATGGCTGTGGGCACGCAATCAGATTAGGAGAGAATTTTAAAGCTGGGAATGAGAAGTGCTCCCAGACTGAGACCTGTCAGACTGGGTGCAGGGTCTCCAGCTCCTCCCAGTGCCATTTCATAGGATGTTTAGGTCCAGTTTGGGCAGGTTCCCTCATAAATAGGGAACAGAAAATATCCCCATAAGCCTGCTCCACTGAAGTAAACTGCTGTTCATGCAGGTAGGATGCTTTCTGCTCTGCCCTGATAAAATTTGCCCACACCTCGTTTGTAAGCAAGCTGAAAATGTAAGCTAGGGACCTGTCCTTCCTTCCCTTGAAGATAAGTCCTTGAAGTGACATTTGTTGCTGGCCACACAGTATTTCTGCCCCAGGTCAGAGATTTCCAGTAGAGGAATGCTCTCTCTACCTCTGGGGGAGGATGGACGGGGTGACCCCAGAGGTGTTTTTCCTTCTCCGAGAGCGAATCCGCAGGGGCAGGGAGCGCGCGCAGGAGCGAGCTCTCAGCAGGCATCCCGGATAAGTGTTCGCAGGCAGTGCAAGAATGCTGCAGTCTGCAAACTTTTTAATTCCTTGGGATTTGCATTGCCCACCTGCTCTTCAAAGGCGGAGGGCAAGGTCTGTGTCAGAGGCATGTGGAGAGCAGAGACTGATGGTAGCGAGGGACGCCAAAGTTTCACTACTTCTTTTAAGTGCACTTTCCAACCTTCCCTCCTCCCATCCCAATGGCTCTGTATGCCGAGGGAGCGGCAAGGGGATGGGGAGGATGGACACACCGCTTTCCAGGGGACAGCCTCAGATGCCGTTAAGGTCAGGCACTGCTCTCTGCCTGCCAGGAGCTGGCAACCTGATCCCAGCACCGCTGGGCTACACGCAGCAAGGTGACAGCTCCAGGGGACTGCAGGGCAGGGAAGCTGGTGGCTTTTGGAGGAATATGATGGGGCCATATCTGCATCCCGGACCGCAGCACCCCAGGCCATGCACCCACTGCCTCACCCCAGCCCAGCCCTCCCTCGGCGAGGTACGGCGCTGGATGCAACTACAAAAGTAATGGAGAGTGAGGGTGGGGTTGAGAACAAGTGGGTTAATCAAACAAATCACAGAAAGAGCGGGCCAAATCTGGGCTCATTTACCCCGGTGTCAGTGCAGAGCAGATCTCCCGTGCCCACGGCATTTGCTGCATTTACAACAGCATTAAAAAAAGCAGAAGCCGAGCTGCTGAATATAAGCATTTTACTTAATAAACACCCTTTGAGCCAAACACTTTGGCTTCACCTTCAGTAGCTGGCAGATGTCTACAAATCTTATTATTCTGGTTACCAAGTGCAGAGCTAGTTTGGTTAGAAACTCGTGTGAAGTGGTACATCAAACATTGGCACCGGCCCAGCAACGGCAGAACAAGAATACAGCGCAGCGCTCCTGCCCAGTGCCTGCGCTGGGCTGGGTCACTTAAAACAAGAAAAGGGCCATCTGCCTTATGGAAATCACCTATTTAACACTCCAAATATTTAATCTAAACAAAAAGAAAAGATTGATTTAATGCCTGGCTGCTCCGTGGCAAAAGTGCAGGAGTGGAGGAAAGGGATGGTTGCTCCCGAGGGCGACGTTAAAGCTGAGGTTGCAGCATCGTGCAACGAGATGGGAAGGTGGGAGCTGGAGGGAAGCAGAGATGTCTCCTCCCTGCCCCTGCACCCGCGGCGTACGGCTCCCTCTGAGCCTCAACACAGCCAGGCAGGGCCAGTTAGCACCTCCCGGCACCTCTCTCCCTCCTTCGCCCTCTCTGGCTTTTATTCCACCAGCCATCACGATGGTTCCTGCGTGCTGCTTGTGGAAAATTGATTGAAACAGCTAAGTTTTTACTGAACTTTATGGACTCTGGCATTTTGCCTTTTCTGAGGCTAAAAGCCATTTTTGTGATAGGATATTTTTCATAACTGATCTATATGCTCTCCTAGCATCAGCCTCTTCTATTTCCAAAGGACAGAGCTTAAGAAAAAGTTAAACCCCATGGCCAAATGTTGTGGGTATTCAGCGTGTGGCACCGTGCGTGCAGCCGGCTGCTCAGCCCCCTGAAACACAAGCACCACTTCCCTGCTTCTGCCCCTTCCCCTTCCCCAGATTACTAGGAAAGATGTTTTTACCGATATACTTGTGCCAGAAATGTGGGACTATGGATCTGGCTTTACCACTGCAAGGTGCTTTCCTCCTGAATCAGTCCATTTGCAGATGAACCCTATGGCAATTCAAAGCCAAAGGTAAAACAAAACTAACTCAGATCAAAGCGATTTTAACTGTGAGCAAAAAGTCCCAGTCAAACGGCCCAGCTAAAGACGCTAACCTGAATGAACGTGCCGGGGGTCCCTTGGCGGCGAGCTGCCAGCGTGGCCCATCAGCCGGACTCGGTCCTGGCCTGTCCCTGATGCCAGGAGGTCGGAGAGAGCGAACAACGCGGGAGCGTGGGGGCGGATGCGCTGGGCTGATCGGCGCCCGATAGCGGAGGTGAATTATACAACATCCTTTTGACATACCTGAACTGACTGACAGCAGAAACCTCCTTTTCTTCCTGCCTGTGTGCTTTGCGAGCCCAGCTCGACACCAGAGGCGTGAAAGGGAGAGGGAACGGGTGTGCGGCAGGAGGGTGAGGCAGAGTTCAGTCTGGGGGAGCACCCAGCACCGCAGCACCCGGCACCGCAGCACCCAGCACCGCAGCACCCAGCACCCAGCACCGCAGAGCCCGGCACCGCAGCCGCCCTGTCCCTCCCCATACCATGCCTTGGCGAGGAAGCACGGCACAGGTTTCAGGGGAGGAGGTGACGGCTTCCTCACCTGACCTTGCGAGACTTGGGCCCTTTCACCCTGTTGCCCCAGGGCTCCCATGGCACCTGCAGCCGGAGCCGCGAGCGGGAGGCTGGGAGTCGCAGCGGACACGGTGCTGAAGGCACTGATTCCGGGGAACAGGAGTCAAGACCTTGTCCTGGTGTCGCAACCAAACCCTTGCACCTGTGCTTGCCTCCTCCAGGCAGACCTTGTCTCCTGGGGTAGGGGACAGTTGCTTTTTATAACCCTTTCTTGGGCAATGGAGCTGGGAGCGAGATGTTTTTAATGAAGTTTCACTCAGGATTTGGAAGAGGCCAGACCTCTGAACTCCATGGGCTGAGAAGCAATCAGCAAGGAGATCTGCGTGTGCATCGCCTTGTGCAAGGAGAGGGGGGATGGAGAGGGCGCAGACAAAGGAGGAAACATTAGTTCCAGAGCACTGATTTTTTTCTCCCTAAAATGTAGCAGAGGCATTCCCTGAATGTCCAGCCCTTGCACTGGGATCAGTTTGGGCCCTTATATCACGCGTAAGGCAGTGATCAGATTGCTTTCCCTCTAAATTTTGACTCACACTCCTTGGACTGGAGTCCCTTTTCTGTGGAAAGTGGCTTTATGCCAATGGCTCCTATCAACACTAGCCCGAAACCTCAATGTGACTTTCCTCTTCCCAAACATAGCTATCACCAGCACAGGGACAGAAGATAAGAGCTTAGTAAATGGATTTGCAAGATGAACATTGGGAAAAAAGGTCTGTGCTTGGCATGCACAGGCTGGTTTGAGACCGGTAGGGCAGGGATCAGCCAGGTACGAACTGATGGGACTCTTAGCTGATGACCTACTAGGACAATAACTTTCACCCACATCATATTCCTGGAGTGAAGCAGTTCTGCCTTCATTTGTTGCTTGCTCCAAGTATCACATCACAGTGATGTACTCAGCGTGTCCAATTTCTCCAAGACCCCAGGCTCAGTAGACTTATCAGTGAGGCCAAACTTCACATTTCTCAGCATCATCCACCCTAGCCAACACATTGGAGGAATGGGCTTCCTGAAAAGCTTGTAACGGGGGCTCCGCACTTAGAGCTCTTCCCCCCAGACCTTGTCCTTTATTTCCATGCCCATACTGGAACAGAGCTCTTGAGAAACCTGGTCCCGGCGACGCAGCAACTTACTGGCACTCTGCTTTTCTCTCCACACACGTTGCATTGCTTCAGTGTCCTGCCCCAGCTGCAGGATTTAAACCAGCTCTGCAGCTTGCCATGGTCTTATCCCATCAACACCAGGACAGCTGTTTTTGCCTTTTGTTCAAGGAGCAGTCACACAGCTCGTTCTCTTTAATTCTGAAATCTCAAAGGTTTAACCTGCTGTTTGATCTAGGGCAAGGCCAGTGATAAGCCAAGTCAAGAACTTGACTCTGTCCGAGACGCTGACATCATTAGCCTGTTTGTTTAAGATGGAATTTAATCATGGGGATATTTTTCCCTCTATACTTGCCTTGTTTATTATTTTTCCTGATTGCCAGCACTTTCGCTCAGCGGGGGAAATTCATTAAAGAGCTGTGATATAATTGGCTGATTCAGCCTGTCTGATGGCAGGCACGCTGCTCGGCAAGTGATGGGGCCGAGAAATAAAGCTGAGAGAGACTTCTTGCACCAGAAACTCAGCTGGGTTTATCACCCCTTAGAAACCTGTCGCTGGGCCTGGACCTGGGCCACAAAATATTCACGAGGGAGAACTGGAAATCTAGAGCAGAGCTGTGGGGCTGGGACCTGGAGAAAGGCTGGGAACCTGCTCAGCAACAGGATCTGGAGCAAGGCTATAAGGCTGGGACAAGACTTGCGCAGACTGACGTGGGAAAACCAAGGAATGACCGTTTATCAGATGGGCTTCTGGTATGAGCGTAGGGACTGGGAAGGAGCCTAGGACACTGCATAGTCTCAGCCTGCACCAATTCTCCAAGAGGTAAAGCTTGTAATTGCTCTTGGAAGGGTATCTCTAGCTGAAAAGGAGCAGCAGGGATGCCCGTGTGTGCATGCCTGCAAGAGGGCACCTGGTAGTGCAGGAAGAGGGGCATGTCTCCTCTTTCACCTCCAAAGACATAGGCTGGGGTCCCTCCCGAATCAGCGCGGGTGCAGATCAGAGCCTGGAATCAGAAACACACCATTGCTGGAGCTGTTTTACAGAAAACTGCACTTGATTGCCCCTGTGATCACCAAAGCATCCACTGCAGGACTGGGGTTGATGACCTCCCTTTCTAAACCCATTAGCTCCTATTTGCATAATGATTCTGTTGACCTAAATTCTCCCAAAAGTTTCGGCTGCCTGCATCATACTTTCCTTCCTGCCCTGGACTGCCGGGCCGCTCTGCTACACGTTACTCATGTCTTCCAGCCCCCACTCCAAGGTAACTGCTTATCAGCGAGGCCTGACATTAGTCCTACGGACATTTTGCTCATCCTGGTTCCACTGAACTCGGTGTCAAGGTGTGCACTGACTTCAGCAGCACTCCCAGTGCCAAAAGAGGAGAGGGGAGGATCTGGTACATTCAAATCACTCCATAAGCCCTAAGCAACCTGGATGTTGTTTCTTGATATGTTCTCCTGCCTGAATCACCAGCTTTTTCCACCCCCTCTTCTATTCCTGTGTTGGGCAACGACCCACTTAGATACATGCCATACCACAAATAATTACCAAGATCCTTGTTTTATATCTGACCACTTCCTCCCTCCACCCCCAGCCTCTCCAGTTTGTAATGATTCTCCCCTCTTCCCAGGTATCTCTGGTCATAGTAAAATAAGGGCTCTCTGAAGTTCATCATCTTTCTTTGGCGAGACCCAGGGCAGGACTAGTCCATCCGGATGTTTTGGCATCTTCATCACTGAAATGAATTAGCAACAGTTATCTTTCTGCGCATCACTTCCTAGAATAAACCAAGGACTTATCCACAGCCTCTCATGGCAAGTGAGAACTAGGAAGGCTGCTGAATGCAAATGAGACCACTCAGCGGTGCAGCAGGAACACCTCGGATGGAAATTTAATCACGGTGCCAGTATCTACCGTTGCAGACTGTGTCAGGGCTGCCCAGTGTTGCAAAGTCTTGCCAACCCCACCGGCAGATGGTGAAACTGAGGCATGAGAAGTCAAGTGACTTTTGCCCGAGGCAAAAAGGCAGTCACCGGCAGAGCTAAGATTAACACCCATGCTCATCTGCCAGATAATCCAGGACGCGCTCTGGTCCCCTTCACACGGCATCACTCATTAGCATCACCTCAAAATAGCTGGTAAAAACTCCCCGTGCCAGGGAGCAGCAGCCCCCGGTGCTGGGAGAAGCCACTCCCAGGACCTGCCTCTGCGCCACGGGGAAACTATTTAGGGTGGAGATGTTCGGGGAGGGCTCCCAGACGCTGGAGGTGTCCGGTCTGTTATACTGCAGGTGGGGCCAGCTCCAGTCACATTCTTGGCTTTGCTTTTTCTTTTTTCTGGGAAAAATTTAAATGATCCAGAGATGAACCACGCCAGGCCTCGCTATGTCATCGAACGTCCTGCATATTCGGTCAGCCTCTTCGATGAAGAGTTTGAGAAGAAAAGCAGAAGTTACCCCGTTGGGGAAAAATTGAAAAACCTTTTCAGGTAACGTAGAATGCTATAACTAAGGCAAATCTAAACCAGATTTGGTCTGGAATCGGGCTATAATTTGGACCTGGGGATATAGTTCCCATTTTTATGCTGGGAAACCTTCTCCATGATCTTCAGGGCTTTGATGGATGAAAGGCACAGGAGAAACACAAATTGTACTGAAGCAAGTGAAACTGGTTACTCTTTTCACTGCCTCAGCTGTTACGCTATAAGGCAAATAAGCAGAACAGTTCGCACTAAGTGCATTTGGGATTTGGGTTTCTGTTTTCTAATTTTTTTAATAATGAAAAAGGTATAATTGGTGATGTAGGTATGAGTGCATGGATTATTTCTTTAAGCTTTCCAGCTGGGATTTCCTTTTATCAGCTTTCTGATTAAAAACAGTACTGGCGTTCCTTAAAGAAAGATGATTAAACCTGCTGATTGCTGTCTTGGAAATCTATCTCCATTTCTTGGAAAAATGAAGGCAGTAATACAGGAAAGAGAGAACATGTATGTTAGCAGGCAGAGATGCGAGATGCTACATGTGTCAACCAAGAAGCAATCTTCTTCTTTCAGACACACTTGGGGTTTTTTGACCAGGCACCTGAAAAAGTTCATCTTTGGCTCTGTGCAACTGCCCCACGAATCTTGGAGCTGTGCTTCCTCCCTACAGCTCACCTACACCCCATCTGAAAGGTGTTAGAAACAAAGACTCGAGATACTGGGGAGCTAAAACCTTCGCTCTGTGCAGGTTCTCCTTCCAGCTGTGGCAGCATTGGGGACCTCCCACTGAGTCAGGAACATCCCCACAATAACCCTCCACGGCATGTCCGGCTAGTTAACTGCAAGAGCCTTGCACTCGCAGGGAAAGGCTGTGCACCAAATATTGGGCTCAGGATTTGGTGTGGGAGAAATGTTGAGACATTCCTAGGAAGATCCTTCCTTGCTTCCTTGCTTGCTCACTTCCCAGCTCGCTTGCTTCCTTTCTTATTTACCTATTTGCTTTTTTTTTTTGTCTCCTCTAGATGTTCAGCTTCCAGATTCAAACTCATCCTCTTTAGCCTGTTCCCAATACTTGTGTGGCTTCCCAAGTATAAAATTAAGGACTACATTTTGCCCGATGTTCTCGGTGGGATCAGTGCGGGGACGATTCAAGTGCCACAAGGTGAGACGCAATGACTTTCTGGGTCACCGAGAGTGGATAGCACTTTGCCAGTTCAGGTAAAGGTCTGCAGATGACAGCTATATCCAGTCTGTGGGGGTTAGCTACCTTTACTGCTGACATGTATAAACCCAAGCTCTATCTCCTACCTGGTTGTCCCTATATTTTTCCATGGAGCCCTTCCCTGCTCTCTTTGGCCTCTCCTGCCCAGAAAGCAGCAGTCTGTGCTGGCCACAGCATCTTCTTGGAGCTGATCTGAGTGTGACCAGGGCAGGGGGCTGACGCCAGCTGCACAGACCTGGGTGACCTGCCCATTTCTCTTGTGTTTTCCAGGGATGGCCTTCGCACTGCTGGCCAATCTGCCTCCCGTCAACGGGCTCTACTCCTCCTTCTTCCCCGTGGTGACATACCTCTTCCTTGGCGGTATCCATCAGATGGTCCCAGGTAAGGGTCTGCAGAGCAATTGTCTGCACAAGGCAATTAAACACCGACTGGCTGGGAATACCCGGTATGTCTCAGAAGAGAGATGTTTGGGCATGTTTGGTTTGTCAGGGGTTTACGGGATCCCTGATTCTGGCTGCACAGCAGGATCTCACCCCAATGAACCGCTGCCGCATTCCGCTGCGGGGCTGGCTGCGGTGATGGGCTGGGTGTCTCGGTCTGGACAGCCTAACCTGTCCAAGTGCCTTCCAGGACAGGACGCTCTCTAGAGAAAACTACTGACATCACTGTGTTGTGCTGTAGGTACTTTTGCAGTCATCAGCATTATTGTTGGGAACGTCTGCAATGAGCTGGCTCCAGAGTCAGACTTCCAGTACTTCAACCATACCACCAATGAGACCAGCGTGAATACCACAGCCCTGGAAGCAGCCAGGCTGGAGATCTCTGCCACATTAGCCTGCCTGACAGCCATCATACAAGTAAGGACTTGCTGCACCGCCTGTGCTGTGTCCTCTGGCCAGAGCTGATCCACACGGAGTCAGCCGAGCTCTCTCCCTGGAGCAGAGAGGGTGGTAGCAGACGCTGGAAGAGGCCCCACTTCTAAGTGGATGATGCCTCAGCACAGAGGTTTTTTGGGGGGATCCCTGCCCAGCTGCCCCTGCAGCAGCATCGCAGCTGGTGATGACACCCCAGCACGCTGCAGCTCTCCTTTCCCCATCCCTGCTCCGGGACAGTCTGCTCAGCCCTGCCTGCGCCGCGGCTGCACGGGAGGGATGTGCCCGCTCTCCCGGCGGAGCAGCCTGCCCGACACGGGCACGCTCAGGCTCTGCACCTCGCCCCTTCAGGCTGGCATGCTTCTAATAACGCCTTGTCTGTCCTACCCTAGCTGTGCCTGGGATTCGTGCAGTTTGGCTTTGTTGCTATCTACCTCTCAGAGTCTTTCATCAGGGGCTTCATGACAGCAGCAGGGTTGCAGATCCTCATCTCCGTGCTCAAGTACGTCTTCGGCTTGACAGTCCCATCTTACACCGGGCCCTTAGCTATCGTCTATGTAAGTGGGTGCTCTGGACAGGGGCCTCCCCTGCACCTCTTCCCCCAGCGACCACCACACCGCAGGCATCACTGCCACCCATGCAAGGGGACGGGGGGCTCAGAGAGAAGGAAAGGGTGAAGGGAGGGGGAATACGGCTGTCTGCACCACTCCCAGCCCAGCACACCTATGCTGCTGCCATTGTATTTCCTATACAGTATTATCTGAACCCTCGTCTGCTAGTTTCTAATTAGAAATAATGAAATGGGTCTAGGATTTGGGGAGAATATGAACTGTGTTCC
>NW_009193446.1:0-14035 GCF_000690835.1 Fulmarus glacialis | reverse complement strand
CCGCAGGAATCTTGCACAATTATTAGCAATAGAAACTTTTCCTATGAGCAGGTTTACCCATTCCTGGGCTTTCCTGCATCTTCCATGGATGCATCCTCCACTGATGCAGCTGACTGCATTTAACCAGACAGCGCAGACCCAGGGCTGGTTGCTCATCTCTCAGCAGCAGGGTTTCTAGCACTTCTCCCACACTCGTCACATCTCAGGGTGTTTGCAGTTGATTATGGTAACAAGTGTTCTCCATGGTGCTGTCCACGTTGTCCAGAGTCTCTGGCTCGCCATGACACCTTCTCTTCTTCTCTCCCCTTTAGACATTCATTGATATTTGTAAAGCTCTGCCCAAAACCAACGTGGCCTCCCTGGTCTATGCCTTGGTCAGTGCTGTGCTCCTGATCATTGTCAAGGAGCTCAACCTAAAGTACATGAAAAAGATCCGGATGCCGATCCCCATGGAGATCATCATCGTAAGTGACGCAGGAGCTGTCCCTCGGACCCTCCAGGAGACAGTTCCTCCCCTCACCTTACAGCCCTGGGACCCCCACTTCTGCTCGCAGAGGGCCCATCACGTAGAGCATCTACACAGTGAATATGACGTGACCCCCATGTGGCTTGGGGTCAGAAATTGGGCCATCCTCATGGAGGATACCTTGTCCCTGTTAGACTGTACCTGCATCCTGGTGATGCTGAGGATGAGGAACATAACTCCTGCTGGGGAGGTTCTCTCCTTTCCTAGCCTGAATTTGGTACTAATTTTCTACTGTCAGCCCCAGGAGCACAGCAAGCTTAGTGCTTCTGAGAGAACTCATGCTCTTTCTGCTTACTGCATTTTTATTCTCTGTACTTTCAGGTAATAGTTGCGACTGCAATCTCTGGCAGCTTTAACATGCCTGAGAAGTACGGCATGCCAGTAGTTGGGAAGATCAGCATGGGGTAAGTGCATGTGCAGGTCTGACTCAACTTCCAGATGATTTTCCTCCTTCCTCTTCCTCCTGCAGCCTGGAAAACACCTCACTCTTCCCTGCTGTATGACAGTCCCCTTCCAGGACTGTCAGGCAGCACTGCTGCACCCTATTACACAACTGCCACCATCCACTCACGCTGTCCACAGTGTAGACATGGATTATGTCATTCCTGAACACACAAGCTCCTCACCCACTTCACTGGCCTCCAGATACTAGTGTCACAACCGCTTCTCGCCTCCGCTCTGAGTGCAGGTTCCCAGCACCAACCCTGCCCCTGGTGAACAAGTGGAAAGACATGATCAGCACAGCTTTCTCGCTCGCCATCGTGAGCTACGTGATCAACTTAGCCATGGGGAGAACGCTGGCAGCCAAGCATGGCTACGACGTGGACCCCAACCAGGTAATGCTTGGTCTGGAAGGACACAGTCAAGGACCGTTCCCCTTGCTCTCAGGCGTGAAAGGAAAACCTCACTGCATGAATGGGAAGCTTTCAAACTGCTCTGCTTAAAAGAGACGTGCTGCTCCCATGCATGCAGGCTCACGTGGCAGCTTGCCATGCGGGGGTTGAAAGGACATAGCAGATCCATCTCCCATGGACTGGAGAGAGCCTGCAAAAGGGAAGAAAGCCCTAGGTTGAGCGCTCTGCTTTGCTCTCCCTCCAGACCTGAGGCTTCAGCCCTGAGTGCTGGCACAGATGGCATTTTTGCAGGTTGCTGGAGCACAACGAGGCACATGTATTTCTCATTGAGCAGAGAAAGACCTGGATTCCTGGTGTGTCACCTAGATACTGTGAGAGGCAGGACATTAAATAATCCTCTCTTGTCATCACTGGCACAGTGGCAGCTTTCAATAACAGCCACACATACCACACGAAGCCCTGCCCTTTGTGTGTCAACAGATGACAATGTGTTTACGTGGAATTGTGCTTCCAGGTTTCCCTGCTATACCAGAGTCCACCCCTGCTCTTACTGGAAGGAAAGGGTCTGGGACACACTGCAGGGAACCCAGGTCCCTTCCCTGGCCACCCAAACCCCTGACTCGGGCACCTGCTCTCCTGCCTGGCTGCTCAGATGCGTTGGCAGGGCAGGACGGGCAGCTGTCCTTTCTGATGACCACCTTCCCCCATCTCCACAGGAAATGCTGGCCCTGGGCTGCAGCAACTTCTTTGGATCCTTCTTCAAAATCCACGTGATCTGCTGTGCTCTCTCCGTCACTCTCGCCGTCGATGGGGCAGGAGCGAAATCACAAGTTAGTACCTCCTCCTCCTCCCTTCCCTACGTGACCCTACTTGACCACAAAACCCCTGTAGCTGCTGCATGCGGCCAGCCTGACATCGCTGCTGCAGGTCTGGAGAAGCTCCATATATGAGTGCTTCACACTGCTGCTGTTAAAGCAGAATTTCCTCCCTCCCCAGCCCCATTTTGTTCCCTGGATGGTTCTTTGGATTGGTCACAGATGTGGGGCTGTAAATCTGCATTCCCAGTCTGGCTCCCCCAATTGAGCAGAGCTACCACGTGAGGGAAGTTCAGGGTTATCTGTGAGATCTGCAAAACCCTAGCCTGTTTCTCAGGGGCAATTGTCTGCTCACATAAAATACTGCAGTGACCAGTTGTCCCGTTGGCTGAAGCAGCAGGAGAGGAAAGACCCAGAGGGGGTTTAGAAAGACCCTGATGTTTGCTGAAGTTATTTCTTTCTTTTTTGCAGGTGGCAAGTTTCTTCGTGGCCTTGGTGGTTATGGTGACCATGCTGGCTCTGGGGATCTACCTCGAACCTCTTCCAAAGGTAACACAAACATCTGTGCAAACAGCGAGGCCATTGCGTCACATACTCCACACAGCCAAGCGAAGGCACAGGCTTGCTCCAAAAACCCCTGATGCAAACTGCTGCACAGCATGGTTTGTTCCTGGCCTGGGGTCCTGTCTGCACTGAGTCTCTGGAAGCAAGAATAGTCTAAATTACTATGCTCAGATCCAAGTGAGATCTTTGTGAGCGTCACCCTTTCCCATTCCCTTGTGGTAACTGGACCAAGGAAGGGAGACACTGCAGAAGCATCTGCTGCAAAACATGGCGCATCCACGCTGCACATCCACATCCTAGCTGATACGATCCCCTCTCCTCTGCAGTCTGTCCTGGGAGCCCTCATCGCAGTGAACCTGAAAAACTCCCTCAAGCAACTGGCTGATCCCTTCTACCTGTGGAAGAAGAGCAAGCTGGACTGCGTGAGTGCCTGGGGACGGGTGGGAGGCATCTGCCTGCCGAGGCTGGCAGCTCAGCCCATGGCTATGCGAGGCAGAGGCAGGGCGAGCAGGCTAGCCGCCCGGTGGGCTTTTGGGGGCGGGAGGGCGGTATGAGTCCCCTGCAGAAGGTGGGTTTCGCTCTCTCGGTGTGGTCGTGCTTCCAACCCCTCGCCAAGGAGGTCCCGAGCAGCGGCAGAGCCTGTCCTGCCCAGCTGAGCACTCTCATGCTTAGCGCACATATCAGAGAGGTCTGAACTATTACCTGCTCTGTTTAAATGCCAATCAACTGCGGGAGCCTGTTTGCCCAGAACTAGCCAAACCGGCCCTGCTCAATATCTAGGAGTCATGACTTAAAAACTCACACAATAGCCCTCCAGGGTGAGGAGAGCCCTTCGCAGCGATAAGGACTCCAGGCACTGGTTGATGTATAAACCCAGGCAGGGGGTGCGGGGGAGTGAGAACGGAATTTGGAAATGTCTGACATAAAAAGACAGTGTTTGAACAGGACTCCCACGGCTGAGTGGTGTGTGTGGACACCGAGCCAATATCCTGTCAGGTCCCGACAAACTGCCTTATCAGAGAAATCAGGAGTCCAAAGGGGCTGACCTGAGTCATCAAGAGCTTTCCCAAAATACTGTTCAAACAGGTGCTAGAGGAGAGATGGGTTAGCCGTCCAGGCAGAGATCTCACAGGGTGTATCATGACGTGAAGGCACACTCTAGCACAGGGCATGCGCTACAAAAAAATTGGTCCATGCTTAGGATTGAGCCTGGCAGACTGACCGGACCAGGGATGTGCGAGGTCTGAGCTGACATGGTTATGCAGGCAAGAACCATCAGAGACGGAAAGTCGCTGACGGGAAGATGCAATTCTCTGTTGGGAATTGTTTATGGCAATTTAAGCACATCTCTGAATGGGTTCTGCTGGTGGCTGGTGGGTAGGACGGAAGGTCTGGGTCGGCTCTGGCAGTTCATGTGAGGGCAGGTGAAGTCACTGCCCGTAATCAGAGCTCGCGGAAGGGAGCACAGACCGGACCCGTGGGCTCCTCAGCCCCAGCCAACGTCTGGGCAGATACCTGAGCGGAGATGCACAGTGCTGCCCGGGGAACGCCTTGCTGGTGTGTCTCTGCCAGACGTGGTCACCGCAGCGGAGGTGAAGAGCTGTCAAAAACCTCTTCGGTTTGGCCCGTGTGAATCATCTGTCCTCCACGGCACAGCCAGACCCACTGCCCCGGCTGTGCCGTGTTTCCACTGAGCTACTGGAACAAAGCTCTTGCTACCATCAACCACGGACAGCCTACAGGTGCAGGGAGCGTGGGGACCAGGCAGATGCCAATGGAGTGAACTGCACTTCCCTTGACCTTAATCTCCCTGGAATTTGAACTAGATTCAGTGTCCTGTCCCAAAAGAGGAACACCATTTCTGGGTGATGTCAGGCCATCGGTGTTCGTACCTCAAGTCTGGTTGTGTTTCAGTGCTAACTGCAGGGATCACCCCACAGATAGAGCCCAGTGTGAAGTCTGGATGGAGGGAAGCCCTTACTTGCCATTTATAAGCACCATGCATATAAATTAAGATGCTGAAGTCATCAAAGTTACCCTGATTTATCCAAGGTCAAAGTTAGGTTTTATCAGTCTTGAGAATGGGATTATTATAACCTGATAATGATTCTCAGAGGGCAGGTTTATATGTTTAAGCAGAACTAATTTCATATGGAGGGAGATACTCCAGTGCTAATATATAAAAATGACAAATGACAGAGCTCTGAGCTGAGAGGTGGAGCAGGTTTTGGTATGCTCTGTCATACTTTGTCATCAAACCTGCTCTGTGTTCAGGTCGTTTATAGTAGGTGCTCAGACAGTTTTCAGATAGATGCTCATTCCTTCTGAAATGCTCCGATGGACAGCAGGAGCTTTCCTGGGGCTGGGAGCAGTTACTGAGCAGCAGATGGTCTGATCTGCAGGACCCTTTTCTTGACTAGATAGGCTTTTTGAACTGAATGAGTGGTGCGGGTGTTCATGCAGCTGTGAAGAAACGCACTGGCTGCTTTTACGGCTGAAGAACTGGGGCTTCTGGCAAGCTTCCCAGCAATGATGTTTCACACAAAGGCATGCAATAAACTGTATAGTTAGAATAGCTGCAGAATTCAGGCCTTGGTCTTTTGATCCTCAGCTGTGTAGTTCTTTGGGTCCAGAATATCAGCACAGAGCCATTTTCCATCCATCACTGTGCTCCAGCCCGTGGTAGAGTAAAATGACCTGCCACGCTCTTCTCCTTCTGCAGTTGGTCTGGCTGGTGAGCTTCCTGTCCGCTTTCTTCCTGAGCCTTCCCTACGGAGTCGCTGTGGGCGTGGGATTTTCCGTGCTGGTCGTGGTTTTCCATACCCAGTTGTAAGTACCGGTGTAGCTACAAACACCAAAAGAGAAAGAAAATCTCCCAGTTGCAGGATAAACGAGAGATTATTTTTATAACCGACCTCTGGCCCATGTTTCGAAGGAACGTGCGGCAGGAGCCTGGGGGAGTGCAGGTGTCCTCCCCAGCCCCTGGAATGTGCAAACAGGAATGGCAGGCGCTAATTTACTGCCTGCATTCCCACTCCTGCGCACGGTTAGCGATGTGCACATCCCAAGGCAGGGGGAAGTCTGAAGGTATTTACTTCAGCACGAAAAGCTACCTGCATAGTTCCCAGCAGAAAATCCTGCTCATAAAAAGAAAGAGTATATGTGCAGAGACTGGCGTGAAGTTTTCACACCATTTTTAATCCATCAAAGCCCTTTATTAATATTTCCCAGTCTGGGATCTCAAACTGCTGACTCTTTTTTGCCCTGTAGACTCCGCAGGGATGAAATCTAAGTATTTTCATAAAGCAAATTTTCAAATCCTGGTATGGAATGTGAAGCAAAGCAGTTTTCTTCCCCTGCAACATTTACTCTAATTTTGGTCACCTCTTTTCTCCTAGCCGTAACGGCTCTGCCCTGGGCCAAGTAACTTCCACTGACATCTACAAGAATCCTAAAGCCTACAACAAGGTAAGCAGAAGCTAAAGCATCCTCAGAGAAAATGCTGTTCTTTGCCACTGGTACCCAATGTGATAAGGAAACTCAAGTCCATGTTTCTGTCTCAGTGAGGCTGGTTGCTGCCTGTTTCAGGGGTAGCAGGAGAGCTGCTGTGCAGTTTGACCTTCCCAGTTATCTGCTGCCCAAACTCCCGGCCACCCCGCACCCCACGCACACCCCGTCAGGCCTGGTTTGAGCTCTTGTCTCTGTTGCAGGTACATGAACTTAATGGGATTAAAATTGTGACCTACTGCTCGCCACTGTATTTTGCCAACTCAGAGATATTCCGCGAGAAGATTATAGCCAAGGTGAGCAATGCCCTAACAAATTTCTGCTTACAGCCAAGCCCAAATGGCCCTTGCTCTCTCCTGTATTGCTACGTGGAGATAACTAAGCCTAGGATGATCAGGAAAGACAGTCACATCCATCCTCTACTCTTCCATCCTTTTCTCCCTCATCTTCAGGACTGTTTGCAGACCTGATTTTAGAGTTTATGCCTGAACCCTGGCAGGTATCCTCCTCCAAGCTCTGCCAAAGCAGAGTCATCCTGCTACTGCAAGTCTCTCCTCCCTGCATGTGCTGAAGATGATGACGTTTGGTTGCCACAGGACCACCTCACTCCGGTGTACAGCTGGCGCTGTCCTCCTGTGCCACGTGCCACAGGCTGGGAAATGGGAAGAAAGACATAGCAGCCCGTGACTATGGGGCTGAACAGACCTTTTCAGCGAAAACTCTCTCTTTTCCACAGACCGGGGTGGATCCTGGTAAAGTGTACTTAGCCAGGAAGAAATATGTGAAACGGCAGGAGAAGGGGACAGCACAACCACCAACAAAGCTTCCGAAGTTTTTATTGAGGCAAAACAAGGTAACTTGGTTTGGGTTTCTGTGTTGATGAATAAGACCCCAAGTCCCCATCAAACAGCTCCTCTTGACATAGGATTTTCTGCACTGTCTTCGCAGCCACATTTACCACCACTTGCCTTCTTTGCTTCCCACCCACGACTCCATTCCTCCCCATAGCCAAAACCTTAAGATGCAAGAGAACTAGAAATGGCTGGGAGCAAGAAAGCCGTAGAGATGGCTAGAATGGAAACTTGGTGAACAATTTGCTAGAAACTGGGCTGGCCCTCTTTCTCTAAGGATGCATCTACGTCAGCATCTCAGTTCAAAAGTGCCCTTTTGAAGCACATTTCCCAGTCATCCCAGCTTCGTTTGGTTTGCATTGCTGAGCAGTCTTAAAGCATGTGAACAGGAATAATTTAAAATTAACCTAATGTACTCCAACCCCAAGGGACATTCAGTCTAGCATCAGGCTGGAGTTAGTCCAGATTAAAACACTTCATGCCACTGAATACTTTGTGCTGATAGTTGCGCCCTGCCCTAACTGTGCATTTCCGCTTTGCTGTAGACCTTGTCTTTGCAAGAGCTCCAGAAAGACTTTGAAAGCACCTCTCCAACAGATACCAATAACAACCAGACGACTGCTAATGGTGCCAGCATCTCCTACATCACGTTCCGTCCACCTGCCAATGGTGCTGAGCAAGTGCACACCTCCAGTGAGCTGGGCAGCACCACTACTCTGCAAGGAAGCACTTTCAGTGTCATGCCTACAGCAGAGGTTGACCCTATGATGACAGCACCGCCCTATGTCAGCTGTCACACTATCATCCTGGACATGAGTGGAGTGTGTTTTGTTGACCTCATGGGCACAAAAGCACTGGGCAAGGTTAGTTCTGTACTACAAACATAGCCAAGCAATATATCACCCAGGTACCTTCTACTGTTTTGGGCAGCTCAGATAAAGATGTTTACTCTCCTCAATAGAAGGTTTGTGTGGCTTTCTCCTTCAGCATCCCCAGGACACGTGTAAAGCCCCGGATAAAAGACTTTATGTCTAAACACAAAACTGGAGCAGCAGTGTTATTAATCCTCTCTCTCCCCTCTCATCCCTTCTAGTTGTGTTCCAGTTATCAGAAGATTGGGATTAAAGTGTTCTTGGCAAATGTGCATGGTAAGAATCCACAAAGAACACATTTCCATGTGATCTTCCCCCGTTTATGTGCTCCTGACAGACAGGAGATCTTTTTGTGTTCTTTATGCAAACTGTATGAGCTGTCAGCCTTTTGTTAGACCAAACCAGAACAGATGAAAGAAGGGAACAGAAGAAAGGAAAGAGAAACACTGTTCTCTATGTGTGAAATAGGTCCTTTCATTTGGGAAGTGATATGACTGGAACATCTCCACATTTAGCATGTGGAAAAATAGATCCCTACACTCTAATTTCTGCAGCAAACCTACTTCTTCCCTATGCATCCCAGCTTTGCTTTAGCTCAGGGGACTACTGTTAGCCATGTGCACTTTCAAAGGCTTCTTTCTTTGGTTTCCTTCTTGTTCATGTGCTTCTCCTTTCTTCAGCCCAGGTGTACAATGACATTAGCACAGGTGGAGTCTTTGAGGAAGGAGGCCTGGACCGAAATCACATCTTCTTGACGATCCATGATGCTGTTTTGTTTGCACTGGCAAATATCAAAGAAGTTGTCCACCCGCCCATCTTAGAAGAGGTAAATACACTCCACAGTCTTTCTCCAGCTCTCCAGTGTACTATTAGGTTTACACACTGCGTCAGCACAAAAGAAGAATAACAACTCAATACTACACCTAACAAAGTTTCTTATTTATCTCAAGCAGTAAAGATATAAATCCAACAAAATATTTCATCTCCTAATTCTCACATATGGGCCAAGTACTGATTGAATTGATTTCAATGGGAATTCAGAAGTGTCTTCTGCAAACTCCGAGCTGGGAGATGAATGTTATCCCAGCCTGGAGAAGCCAGAAGAGCTGTTCCAGCACTATGCCCTCAGTTTGCTGTTGGCTGGAACATGCAGCTGCACACAAAGGCAGAATTTGGCCCTTGGAAATGAAGGCAAAGCACATGCCCCTGTCCTTGAATAGCCCCAGCATCCATGAATGCTTCCCTTGGTGGGAGGAGAAAAGGCTGAGGCAGGAATGTGGCACCTGCTGACAACACAGGGTCAGACAGGCTATTTCCCCAAATATGGGTTGGTTTATTGCTTGATAATTGCAGTTGGAACCAGGGCAGCGGTAGCCAGTTATCTCATGAGAATAAGTTAAGGTATCTCATATCTCAGCAGAGAGATATGTAAACGCCAGCTCAGTCACAGGAGATAAACAATTGAAACAGGTTTCCTTCTGTGCCCCTTCTTCCTGGGCATTTCTCTTGGAGCATGTGTGATGTTTTAAGCTTGGTTTAGTCATTTTTTTCATTTCTTTCAACCCTGCACTCTGCTAATTTGTGGATTTGATTCTTTCCTGCACAGGGGCCGAATCAGACAGAGCTCTCCATCTATGACGAGCCTGTGGACGAAAGCAGTGCAGAGTTCAAGAACTTGGAGGAGGTTAGTTCTAGTGCCAGGGGTCACTTCTTCAGCTGTGGACATAAGGTGGAAATCAGAAATCGTGGTTGGGATTGATTAGATGGGAAGTCCCCTGTGCCATTGCCAGGCAAACCGCTAGCAACAGTAGCACTTTGAAAAGTTAGTTGCAAAAATAATTTAAAATCCCTGTCATGAGGAGCTCTGGCAGGCACCTGGATGAAGGAGCAGCTAGGTTACCCCACCGGGGAATCCTTTAATCCATTCTGGGCCACATAGCCCAGGTTCACAGTCAGGCCTGTGTTCTCCACGCACTGGGGTGAACCTGGAGAACCAGGTTTAGCTCAAGCCCAAAAGAAGGGTCACTGGTCAAGTTTTTCAGGCCAGACTTTGTTAATGCTGAAGTGATCTGCACCCACTGAACCCAGGTCCTTGGGACGAGATACATTCCAATGCTGACGTTCCCCACGCTACCCACGCACAGCTGGAAGCAGAGCAACCTCCCCACCGCCAGCTTTCCCTTGTGGAGGAGGGCTGGGAAGGGTTGGAGTTTCTGGCGGCGTTTCTCTTTGTGACTGAATGACTGCTGAGCTGCATTGCTGGGTTTGTGCCATGGCATCAGCCCTAACCCAGCATGCCTTTTGTGCCCTGTAGGAGATGTTTGGAAGCATGTTCCACTCAGAGACCCAGACAGCTCTGTGAGCGCACAGGGAGCGTCAGCGTGCGGGCAAACCCTCCCGAACAGACTCCTCTCTCCCATCCCTTCGTGAAGAGCTGCACTTCTACCTGGGGATACAATAAGTTTGCAAAGCAAGAGGCCATCACACCTCTTGATCTGAAAAATTCTCCCTCCTTCCTGCTCTGCTTCTGGTATTCAGAGCAATGGACTCTGGAGCAGGCAACAGAAATCTACGGAAGCAGGAACTCAGGAAACGCCATCTCATTAATTACAGAAGAGAAGCGAGTTTGTTTGAAAGCAGGTGCCTTAACCATGGGACGATTAGTCATTATTGCCAGGCGGTCTCCTTTGTCTCACACAATCGCACTCTTCTGCCCACATAGGCATTACGTAATTTGGGCATCCCCCTTCTTTCTTTTTCCTCCTCCCTTTTTTCCTGACAAAGTGAAATACAAGCAAATATTAAGAACCTTTCACAGCTTTGATTCACGAGCAAAAGCAACTCTTGCGAGGTGCGGCGACGCAGCTTTGTAAGGTAACGTTGTTCTAAAACGTGCACTGACCTTCGGGGTGTCTGCACAGTAAATGCAAACCCCTAAATTTCCCTGCGTGTCTGAGTAGCACCACCTCTGCCTTTCCTGTGGCCCCTCTTCTCTGACCCCCTGCACTGCTCTCTCTGTGACCCAATGTCCCAGAAACCACTGCCTCAATCCACTGCTGTATTTCTGATACCCTGAAGACCTTGGTACTCTGTCTCAGTAGGGCTACTTTCTGGATCACATTTTTTTTTCTTACTAATAGGACTAGTTTTTAATCAGAAATAAGAATTCCTTGTTACTGTGTGTTATATGCACATATTGTCCTGCCTGCCCAGCAGGTTGAGACGTGTTCAAAAGACCTGGGGTGCAGTTCAAATACCCTCTGAAGTTTTTTAGGGATCTTTTCTGCTGACTGAACGGCGCTTCAGATAAGGTTCTTAGACTGTGAATGGCATGAAAGCATTCATCCCAAGGGTGTTCTGACTCTTCCCATCTTCTTGCTGACTGGAGCAACTAAAAGATTTAGTCCAGAACATGGATGAATGCTCTGGGGAAAGATGTTTTTCCCAAATCATTTTGATCACAAGTAGCAAATTCAGGGACAGAGAAGGAAGCCCTTTCTGCACAGTTTTCATGATGCCATCGATCCAGAGCAGTAAAACTGAAATTTGAGTGTATTTTATGCCTGCAACTAGGGAACAGCCCAAGTCACACCCTGTGCTATGCAGGGCTTCTGGTGACAAGCTCTCAAATGGTCACTTTTGCAAAAAGAGACAACTCTTGTATAGTGTGTGATATTTCCATAAGAATTCTCTACTACGTGTTTGATGATTTTCATTAAAATTCACCACAGACTGATGCTACCAGGACCATCTACCTCTCAGGCTAACAAGCCTGCCTCACTAACCCAGAGACAGACAGCTGAGATCTTAATCATTTCCAAAAGTCTGACATTCTTTTATATTTGAGTGATGCTAATAACAACTGCTATTTTAGTTTCCCTCTCTGATGCCTTCCTTTCTTACCCAGTGCTGATGTTGTGACAGTAATGACAAGATGACAATATAAAGCCTGAAAAATCTAAGCGTAAGCCAAGGGTTAAAGGGACCCTTCTTCAGTGCATTTCAACCTCAAACATGGCTTTTATGAAAATAAGGTTATAAAATATTTAACATAAAGACATGTACTTGTATGTCTTCAACTGCAATTCTTTTGTTTGAATTTCAAATCTTCCTACAAAGTATTTCCAGCACTGGGATAAAATGCAAAAGTCAACAGAAAAAGTGAACAGTAATGGAAGTAAAACTGGACAGTCTGTTATCTTTCCATGAATGCAAAAAATAAAGAGTGGCCTTAATAATGAAAGTAAATTATATTTTTAAAGGTTATTTCTATTTTATTACTCTAAGATATTAAAAATATTAACAAGCTTTAATGTACAGTTTTGAAGTACATATACATTATTGAGCTGATTCACTAGCAGATTGCTAGAAGGCTTTCTGAGGAGAGAAAGTGGGGCTTTCCTACAGCTCCCAGATGTCTCATTTTTAAGGAAAATAGAGCTTCATGAACCATCATAGCTAGACAACCATTAAAGGAAACAATATCAGGACCCTGCCAGTTTGGTCTTACGTAACACCTCATTAACTAAGTCACCATTTCTCTACCTCAGTTTCAGATTATGCGGTGCAGGAGAGAGTAATAAAACCAAAGGAGCTTGGTTTCCAAAAGGAAAAACCCACTAACTAATGGTTATTACTTATTTTAATCTTAGACAGCAGTGATTTTTCCAGAACCATGTATAGCTTGTTCTATAAGGTAAAATCAAGAGATTAATTCTCTTAAATTGTCTTTGAGGGTGATTACTCATGGTCTTTTGTTACTGCCTGAGTGCTCCTTTTACTTGCTTGTTTGAAAAAA
Source organism: Fulmarus glacialis (assembly GCF_000690835.1). Lineage (NCBI taxonomy): Eukaryota > Metazoa > Chordata > Aves > Procellariiformes > Procellariidae > Fulmarus > Fulmarus glacialis. The sequence continues at coordinate 1,248 of NW_009193446.1, read as the reverse complement.
GCAACAAAGAAATTGGTGCAATGGAACAAGAAACTATCCTACAGTAGCTAATCAATAATTCTGTATCTCTGAGGTGGCATCACGTTAAATGAGGAAAATTCCAATTTCCAGTTCTTCATTCAAGGTTAATTACAGGAGGCTGATTTCACAGTCTCGGGGCCTGACAGGCCAAACGCAGGAAGCCTCAGAGCAACGGACCATGTGTAAAAAATAGATTGTATTTCTTGAAGTTCCTACAAGCATAATGGATGGGATGTCAAGAGAGATGGCTTAAAAGTAGCCACGCTGACTATATGCTCTGCGATTCTGATGACCTAGGAAGAAGGATACCTCATTTCTGTAGCCATGGGCCAATTCTGGCAGTAAATGTAAAGTCAGTGGGCAAATGGCATTGCTGGAGGCACAATGTGGCCAGTTCAAAGTCTTAATTTCCAAGTGCCTGGGCAAGACAATTAGGGAAGCTCAAATTCGTGCTGGGGTAGAAAAACTTTGATTTCCAGTGTCACTTTATTGCTCTTAAAGTAACAGTGATGTTGATGTGTAATGGCTCTGAAGCCTTACTTGATAAATGCATGATGTACAACCAGCTCAGAAATGTTTGTAATTTATTTAATTTAATATTGGTTTCATTCTTTTTTGATAATAAAGAATGTGTGAACAATCATCTGCTTCTTCTGCTGATTCAAGAGCAGGCTTTCCATGGCAGCTCCCATCCAGTATTAAGCATCTCAGGACACTTTACGCCATGGGAAGATAGGATAAATCTTCAAATTCACTACAAGGCAGCTGTAAGGAAGGGAACAACAATTTTTCCATCGTGCTCCCTGGTGAAACCAGGCAAGAAGTAACGTCTTTTGAAAACCTGGTGGATTTAAACCCTGTCAGGAGTGGGGCCGGCACACCCCAGGGCACACTACCGAGCCCGACTCAGGCCCGTCCCTCGCCCTGGTCCTCACCGGCGTCCTCCTGCCCAACTTGTGACTCTCGCCACCTCACTGAACCTGGACGTTGTCCCCACGGGCACCCCTGTTCCCTGCCAAGCACCCCGTCATTTTGGGAGCAGCATCCTGAGGCCCAGTGCTCTCAGCCTCCCAGCGGGCTCCAGGCACGGCCCAAGCCAGGGCGAGGGGACATTCTCATTATTGCTTGCTGCTGTGGGTACTGGACACCGTTCGCCATGGCTCCTAAACCCCTCGAGATAAGAAATACGCGGTTTCACGAAGAAGAGAAAGAACCAACCCGCCCTTT
>NW_009193445.1:68129-72853 GCF_000690835.1 Fulmarus glacialis | reverse complement strand
TCTATGATTCTATGATTCTATGAGAGGTTGCATTTTGTATGCAATTTGACCACGTCTTGAACTGTATTAACCTAACGTTATGGGAATGCCTTACAATATTTGAAGCATGTATCATTAAAACAAGAAATCCTTTGCTTCCATAGTTTGATGCTTTTCCTCCAAAATGAACATGAGTTGATGAGAAGGAAGATACATTTTTTGTTCATTAATAGGCTTCGACTGTGAACCTGTGAACTCCATAACACAGTTATGAATTATCTAGAATGATTTTGATCAGTTGGAGGTTCACAGCAAGGGAGTATGAGGGGAATTTTGAAGCAACTGAAATTTTGGCTGTGTAATTGACACAAAAATCCATATTTTCTGAGGTTCTTCAGTGTTTCATTTTGGGAAGACTATGAGTTTTAATGTTTTGAACTTGTGTTAAATCTACTCAAGACAGTCTTCTAAATGTTTCTGGAAGGTTTTTAACCTCTGATCTTTTAATTTCTTGAAGTATTTTAGGCAGAATGGTTGGATGTCTAGAGCCTATGGAGGACAAGTAATGGAGCAGGTATTTTATCACCCTAAAATGTCTTGATTGAAATTTAGAAGGAATTTAGCAAGCTTGTGTATCTTGATCATATCACATGGAATTTTGAGGTGGAGTGCTGAAAACTGTGAGAGAAATGACTGGCTGAAGAAAGATATGACTTACTAATTTTCACTTAAATCCTACTATTGTTCTCATATTAATTTGTAATATTTGTAATTGAGTATACATTGAATTTAGTTGAATTTAGTTGTGTTTTTCTCATTTCTTTTCCAATTTATATGCATCAGTGAACCTCTTTTGAAACTATAATATGAATCTTCTGGCTATACTAATTAATCTTAATTAATTGATGTTAGCGGACAAAAGCAGCTTTCAGAGCCTTTTGGAAATACTGACTTTCCCTTAAAGTAGAATATCCAATGAGAGTTTGTGTTAATGATGTAATGGTAAAACTGGCCTGTTTAGTCAGTTGATATACTTTTGGATAGGACCAATTTATGCGGAGAACACAGATTTGCTCTTTATTCACAAACAGATTAGTAAAATTACTACTGAATTTCTACCTGACTCTCCTCCTGAGTTTTCCGTTACCTCTTGCAAGCACATTAATAAAAGTTGAAAAAGAATGACTAAATAAAAATAACTGTAATTAGCTCAATCCATAAGGATTATGGAGTGGGAGGGAGAACAAAGAATAAAATGATTGGTACACAGAAAGAAGTATATCTCAGAAAGGGCTGGAGATTCACACCATTGAAAAGAAGAGATAGGTTTGTCCCCTTGTTAAATGCAAGCAATAGGTTCATTGATAAAAACTAAAGAGCAGAGTTCTGTGCTGTCTGCCAGAAGCAAAGCTTTATACATATGTCTAAAAGCAATCCTGATGAAAGCAAGGAAAAATCTTCTGATTGATCGGTCAAGCAGCACTGCAGACATCACAGATCAAGGATGGCTGTGACAACTTTGAGAAGATTCTTAAACAAATGGTATATTAGATGGTCTTTGAAAACATAATAAAGGTTAAGAATTGTTTTTAGTAAACAATGCCTTATGGAAAGTTTTGGAACATCCTAAGATGCATTTCTGGAAAAATAACTTATCTCGCTGAAGTAGACTACATTACTTGGCATGAGAATCTCTGAATAGAGATTGAATCTTCTATCAATTATCTATTTAAATTAAGACATGGGGCAGAATATGAGGCAAAATAATTTCCATTTCTATGCAAGAATTTGGATCACACAAAGACAAATTTAATAAATACCTGAATACCACTGTTGTTACAGGCCACTAAAGGATAGATTGATGGTCAGAAGAAATAAGAATACTACTGATGGGAGCAGTAGTCAGGAAAATGAAAATGTTGATGATAAGTGTCCTAATGATTATTGATGGAGGATGTCATATTGTCACTGTGAAAGTGTGTGGAAATAAATGTCTAGTGTGTTGAGTTTTTTCCACGTAGGACATGGAAGCTGACTATATAACAGAACATCTCTAGTTTTATGGGATTATGTGTCATCCTAGAACTGACTATTGGCTCTTGAGTGTCCTTGGCTTAGATCCTGTGAACATGCTTTAAATATGCATTGGCATGACCACAGAACCACAAAATAATTCAAGTTGGAAGGGACCTTAAGAGGTAATCTAGTCCAACTTCCTGCTCAGCAGGAGGGTCAGCAGAGTCAGCAATGAGATCAGACCAGCTTGTTCAGGACTGCATCCAGCTGCGTCTCTAAGGCTGCAGATTGCACATCCTCCCTGTTCCCCTGTCTCACTATCCTTACAATGGGTAGTCCAGTTGGAATCTATCATGTTTCAATTTAAGTCCATTGGTAATCAACAAAAGAATTTAACACAGCAAACTGAAAATAAATAAAAGATGTAAAAAAAGGAGAGGATCGGTCAAAACTATGGGCTAGAAAATCATGGAGCAAGTCTTTTTGGAATACATTTCTGGGCATACAAAGGAGAGAAAGATGACTGGGAATAGTCACCATGGATTTATCAAGGATAAATCATGTCTCATCATCCTGACTGCCTTCTATGATAATATGTCTGATTTGTGGACAAGGAGAGCACTGGATGTGATTCATGTTGACTTTAGCAAGGCTTTTGATATTGTATCCCACAATGTTTTTATACACAAGTTGGGACCTAAGGGACTGGGTCAGTAGACAACTACCTGGGTAAAAAACTGATTGCATGATAAGGCTCAAAAAGTACTGTCTAGTGCATTGTACTTTACCTGGATGCAGGTAACAAGTAGGATACCACAAGAGTCTATCTTGGGACACATCCTTTTTCAGATCTTTATCTGTGATCTGGAGGAGGTAATGGAGTACTTGCTCACAAAGTTGGAAGATTACATCAAATTGGGGAGGGGGGCCCCTTTTTTGAGCAGGAGGTTAGATGACCTCCTGAGATTCCTTTTAACCTCAATTATTCAATGATTCTGTGATTCTGTGGTTGAGTCACATTCACTTTGAGGAAGTCTGGAAAATTAAGCTTTATTGAGGACTGTGAAAGGTCTGCTGTAGAAGCTTAGGATTTTATTTGGATTTGGGTAGAAGTCTCTGCAATGCCATTAGTGAAAGAATTACTAACAGAAACTGTTTCTGGATGGTTTTAACTTACTGCGGGAGTCTTGCAATCTCCAAATACAGAATGTAAAACAAATGCTATTAATACACACAGGGTGCACACATTTCTGAATGTGCAATTTCTACATAGGAGAGTTATTGAATCAAGACACTAATATCCTTCACCATTGATATTTCTGTAACAAGAGACTTAATTGTACAAATGGCCCTTTGGTAATATGTGATTACAGTATTTTTAAGCTCAGTTCAAAAGAAAGGATAAGCAAAAAAGATTCATAACTGAAGTTTATGATTTTAGAAGGGTGAAGTGAGAAATCAAAGAACTAGTTCATGAACTCAAATTGCCTGAGTACTGAGAGGGTTGAGTAAGGAAAATATTTGAAATTTCTCTAAAGACAAATGTGCAAAAATGTCTGGAGCTCCAGTTCAGGACAGGGAATTTTTTGTAGAAAGGGTTCCAAACTATACACACACCTCAGAAAGAACACTTGGATCAGCCAATAAGTCTAGAAATGTCAGAAAAATTGATTAATCAATAAAGCAAGCTATAATTTAGAGGTTGGGGGAGCGGAGGAGAGGGAGAGGAGAGAATAGCCAGAAGTAGAATTTGTTTTCATCTTGAAAAGAAAATTTAAAAGATAGTAAACGTTCTTTGACACATCATGAGAAAACTAAGGCTTCTATGCAGTAGGGGTAGGCATTAAAAGCTTTAAATGAATACATCACTGTGGTTTTCAGTAAGGACAATAATAATGAATAGAAGGACAAAGGCAGAATGATTAATGGGGATGAAGGTATGGAAATTAAAATTCCACATCTGAGGTTAAGGAAAACTCAAAGATTAAATGTGTTCAAGTCACAAGGACCTGATAAACTCCAACTCAGAATTATGGAAAAAAGAAAGCTTGCATATGAAACAAGAGGTCAAGTAGACTTCTAAGTATACCAAATTGGAAGTGTGAACATATAAATGTAAGATAGTGAATATTTTATGTGTAGATATGGATAGATAGATAGATAGATAGATATTTAAGAATAAGGGAGAAGGAAAGTCAACTGGCCTATCAGCTGGACCTAAACAATGTAGAAAATATCAGAACACATTTTGAAGGAAAGCATAACAATACATGGAGGTAAATGAAAAATGGGTGTCGTGGTTTAACGCCAGCTGGCAACTAAGCCCCACACAGCCGCTCGCTCACTCCCACCCAGCAGGGTCGGGGAGAGAATCAGAAGAGTAAAAGTGAGAAAACTCATGGGTTGAGATAAAGACAGCTTAATAGGGAAAGCAAAATCCACATGCGCAAGCAAAGCAAAACAAGGAATTCATTCACTACTTCCCATCAGCAGGCAGGTGTTCAGCCATCTCCGGGAAAGCAGGGCTCCATCACGCATAACGGTTACTTGGGAAGACAAATGCCATCACTCTGAACGTACTCCCCTTCCTTCTTCTTCCTCCAGCTTTGTATGTTGAGCATGATGTCATATGGTATGGAATATCCCTTTGTGACTGTTGGGGTCAGCTGTCCCAGCTGTGTCGCCTCCCAACTTCTTGTGCACCCCCAGCCTACTCGCTGGTGGGGTGG
>NW_009193445.1:6114-67871 GCF_000690835.1 Fulmarus glacialis | reverse complement strand
TTGGCGCAACTTGAGGCCATCTCCTCTCATCCTATCGCTAGTTACTTGGGAGAAGAGACCAACCCCCACCTCGCTACAACCTCCTTTCAGGTAGTTGTAGAGAGCGATGAGGTCTCCCCTCAGCCTCCTCTTCTCCAGGCTAAACAGCCCCAGTTCCCTCAGCCGCTCCTCATAAGACGTCTTCTCCAGGCCCTTCACCAGCTTCGTTGCCCTTCTCTGGACATGCTCCAGCACCTCAGTGTCCTTCCTGTAGTGAGGGGCCCAAAACTGGAAACAGTATTCAAGGTGCAGCCTCACAAAGAAGAAAAGGCCTTGACTCTCGTGTAGCACTGCTCAGCAGTAACAAAAACATCCCTCTGTTATCAACACCATTTTCAGCACAAATCCAAAACACAGCCCCATACTAGCTACTATGAAGAAAATTAACTCTATCCCAGCCAAAACCAGCACAATGGGAGAAAAAGAAAATTCATTAAGAGAAGGCAGATTGTTCCAGACTAATTTTTCTTTCACTGGTGAAATAATTGTCTTTCTATTCTAGAAAAATGTGATAAATCTCATCTAACTAGCATGTAAGTAATGCTCAGATATTCTCCTGGAGAGGAACTTATTAATTAAGAATCATAGAGACAATCTGATATGTTAAGTAGGAAGTTAATCTGATGATAAAGGTGATAATTAAATCCTAAAATGAGCAAAGAACTGGCTAACAGGTAACCCAGACTGTCCTGGAAAGGGGAATAGTGGTCTGGCACAAAGATGCTTGTTAATGTTTTTATTAGTGAAGTCAGTGCTAAAAGTTAGACTGTGATGATAAAAATCCTTCTGACATAACGTATGGCGATGCTATCAATAGAAAAAAGAATTGAATACGGCATAGAAAGAAATAGAGTGTGTCTGTATTAGCATTTTATTTCAGGACAGCAGGGAGCTTGTGAAGTCAGTCTCCTGATTTTCCCCACTTACTGAGCTGTGGTTCACAACATGAGTGTCTCAGAGAACAGCTGGAAGATGTTTCCTGCAGTATCAGGAAATGCACCCAATGCTCTTTAGTCACAAATGGGTTCACTGTACCAGACTACTCTACATCAATTTTAAAAAAAAAAAATACCACGAAATGTGTGGACATCAAGTCCTTAGCACCTGCTACTGCACTCTACAGCTCCACCCCTACTAGTCCACACTATTCACTAACATAGACATATAATGTAGATGTAGCCTTGATATTTATTTATTTATTTATTTATTTTCATTATGGAGCCATAAGCTACATTTCTTTTAGGTAAAATTAAACTGAAGCCTGGGCTCTAGGACAGTACCTATCATACGCCAGCCCCTAATGCTCACTCTATAGGATCAGACTAACCAAATCTGAACTAAAGCCTCTAGCATGTGTCTTAGGTAGACCATGGGGTGATACAGATCCACTCTTACCTTGCAGTTGTACTTTCTAAAGTAGATATAGCCTTTGAGACACTCAGAGCTGGAATAACAGAGGTTTACACTGTAAAACGGGGGTTTATCAGTTGGAAACCACTTGGAATGTGCATGAGTCAGCATATTTCCTATATTGATGTATAAAGCAGAGTAATGTAATATTAATACCTTTATACTAGAACCTGAAGACCACATTTTTCAAAACTAAAATGTCTTTAAATGTTTAATTTTTTTAAGCTGTGTTTGTGACATTGCTTGGAACATCTGATTTTCAAACAATGGTTGCTCTTAGGTTAACCATTTAGTGTCGTAACTTGAGAACGCAAATTTGAGATTCTCAGAATCATGTTATTTCCTTTGTTTGTCCTAAATTACAAATAATTTAAATAAGCAGAATAAAACCCCATTGATATAGCTCTAATTTGCTATGGAATACTGATAAAATAATACTGAAATAACTCTATATTAATTTATGTATAATGGTCTGGTTGTGGATCTTCTGTTACTGAGGGGTTGGAATCTATCAGGTCTCTCTGACTGATTTGTCAACATGGATGAAAAAAAGGAATTTGGGTGGTAAATTACATTTGCAATGTGTTTATATATATTTATGCTAATATATAAGAATATATTTGTGCTAATTATCACTTTATGTATGATTTTCTTCATTTCCTCATGATATCTATTCCTAATACATTTGTATACCTTGCAAAAAACTATTTTGACGGTAAATCTTCATTCAATCTATTGTTTGAATTAAAATAGTGAACTATAAGGAACCTTAAGGAACTCTTGTTTTTAAACCTTATTACTGATTATTATGCAAATTAGGGAACACAAAAATATTAGGGGATTATATGAAAAGTGATGTTTCAATCTTGATAAATACTAGCTGAAAGCTACCTCTTGAAGAAGTTTTGACATTGGATCAAGGTTTTAGTTTGGACCTGACACATTTCAATTTCTTATGCTTTCCATTTGAGTGGAAGCTGGTTACTTTCTCTTCCTCTGTTATTTGTTGCTTTTGTATAAAATCTCATATTGAACTGGCTGCTCTTACTTTGGGTATTTTGAAATTCGTATCTACTTTATGACTTTTTGTAGAAATCTGTGTGCTGTCCTTTCAGTGAGTGTATAACCAAGTACGTGCAGTGCCTTATGCTTTGGGGAGAGGCAGAGTTGCCTCATCTCTTTATTGGTCATGAAATCCTGCACAGACATTTTGGTAATGGTTATTCTTGAAGATTAACATTTTCAGGTTCTGTTCTGTATCTCTATTTCTTTGTTTTCCAGATGTGAAATTTAGTAAATGTCGTAGAAGCTTTGCCACATGTGAGGGGAAACTGTTCTTGAGTTAGACTGTTCCACAGTACCTGCTAATTATTAATAGTTTGCCTGTGCTTTGAGGCAGTTACTTTTTCCAAGTTCTGGATGCATCTGTTTCCGTCCAAAAATAGTAGTACAATGATGTTCCAAGAAAACCTCAGTGCCCCGTTATGAGCTCTATTCATGTTGTATCACTCAGTACTAATTACCAGGTGTTTCTTTAGGCCCTCATCTTTTAAAGATGTGATCATCTGCTCAATTTTATATACTGTGAATACTTCCATTAAAGGCAAGGGGCTTCTCACTGAGATTAAAGGTAAAAGCACATGTTAGTCTTTATGAGATGTCTTTGGAGCTGCTATTACTAGCTTTGATTTATCTATTGTCTATAAAAAAAAATTTAAAATTGAATAAAAGATATACTTCTATCATAAATTTTGAATCTCAATAGAAAACATTAGTCAGCAAGTTATTCCTTTATTTCATTTCTGAAATACAGAAAACTAATAAAATCACTCCTTGGCCACATTACTATGCAATATGTACTTGGGTTTGATGCAGTTTTAAAATCAGTAGTCCATATGCACTTTATTTGCTGTCTTTTATGATTTTAGAAAGATATTTTGTCATATTCATCTCTCTATTGCTATTTTGGGATGTTAGAAAACTAGACCAATTAATGATTCCAAATGAAACTTACAGCAAATTTAGGATGAGTGAGGTATTTTTGACTTATACATTATATTAAGCTTTATGTAAGGCTGGAAAACCATTGAAGACTGATCCTAATATTATTGAAAGGAGCAAATTTTATTAATTTCACTGGTAGTGGACCTGGATTTTGCACAAGGGGTTTTGTCAGCTTAGTTTTAGCCAGTATTTATACTGCAGAAAATGTACTTCCATTACCCCAATCTGCCTTATGCATGTGCCACATGCTGTATTGATGTGTATCCAAAAATAATAAAACACTCAAAACGTGAAAGGAAGAAACTATTATGCATAAGTCATTGCAAGTACAAAGCCAATTTTGTATTGTGGGATGGTGTCCAGAAACATACTCAAAGTGAGGAAAGAGTTTTCTTTCTCTAAAAACAAACCTGAATCTTAAATTAAGCAAAGTTTTGTTGAAATTATTTTCTTTTCTTTATTTTCCCTGAATGGTTTCATTTCCATCATGATACAGGGATTTTGTTTCATTTTTTCAGTTACAGTACTATTTACAGGTTTTTTTCTTATTTACTGTGAAACAAAATTTCTCTTAAACGTTTCCAGGCCCAAAACTAAAAAAAAAAGAAAATCTCTTTGATTATCTTGATCTGAGAAACTCTCCTGCTGGCAAATCATTCCCTCTCTTTTACTTTTTCTTCCAGAGCCAAAGGACGTGGTAACTTCTGAACTGCCTGGACCTTCTCTGCTCTAGAGAAGCCACTAGTCCGACAGTTATGACATGTGGTAAACATGTGGGAGACCAGTTTTTAGCTGCATTTTGTTGGGGAAAAAATCGACTTTCTGTTCTGTTCAGACTGTTCCACTTCCTACAAATAATTAGATATTCTGTGGACCAGAGAATGAAAGGGAAATACATCTTCAGTAAGGCAGCAGTTCGGTATTCAGCTAGCAGATGGAAGAGGTAGCTTTACATTCTGCAACATCCCACTTCTCAGGTGAGGACTGTCATTGTTTTCTAGAAAGTTAGTTCTTATTTCTAAACAAATGGATCAGCTTCAGCAGGCAAATTATATTCTGATCCTATTTTGGCAAAAGAATAAAGAAGGAATAAGGAGGAGTAGCCAATCTAGGAGAGAAATCTAAACTGCCCCAAAAATGGACTCTTCTGAACTTGCTAATATTTTAAGATATCTGCACAGTCAATGTTTGTTGAAACTGGTATGTTCCTAAAAGCTTTGCTTTCAAAAACTTGATAATTTTAAACAGGAAAGAGTTGGCCAGGAAATCTCTGCTCATGTATCAACTTCAGAAGTGAGATGTGCAATATAATTCATTTTGACATAGTATTCTGAGATAGCCTGATAAAAGATGCTATGTAAATGTAAAGTATGTTTTAAAGTAATGAAATACAATTTAATGTAAGTAATAAAACCATATATAATACAACTATTTTTCTACAGAATGGAGCAGAAGAGAATGGAAACTGTTTGTTGGGGTAATATTTTAACCAAGACCCTGAAGCATTATTGAAGTGAGAAACAATATTTCCTCAGAGAAATTAATCTTTTCTTTCAAAAAATTACAAACAAGTCCACATTCTGAATGAAGAAAAATAAAATATTGAATAAGTTTGAATATGTTTCCTTTCTAGCTCCTCGTCTTGTCTGACTCACTGAATATGATGGTGAGCAAATATGTTTCATGAAAGCACGAGAAACTAAATAAAACAAAAAAATTAAGATACTTAGAAGCTTTCCACTGGCATGGCATGAATTTTCCTACTGGTTATTGCTTCCATTGACAATTTTTATAGATGAGGTCACAGACCTTCATGAAAAAATTCTGATGTTCAGATGCCACAGTATGGGGCATTGTACACATTGAAAAATGCACCCATGTGCTCACACTCATATTAAAAATATGTGTAACTGAATAGAATTTGTTTGAAACACACCTACGGATAGTAGAAAATGAACTATTCCTGCTTTGCTGTAGATAGAAATAATTCCCCACTGCCTCGCTCTGGTGCTGTGTTTGTATCTGCGCCAAAGAGTAAGGCAGCACCACTCTCATTTGGTGATTTCTTCTTGCACCAGCCCTGCCTATGACAATCCAAAGTTCTTGCCAGTGAAAAATAAAGCCCCGAGATTTAGAAGAGTCAGTGGAGGAAATACAACCAAAACCCTATGAAGCAAAATGTAGGATTTTAATGGTGGCATTCGAAAGCGACTTCAACAGCTAAAAATTTTTCAAACCATTACATTTCCAAGCACAGCAAAGGTCTTAGCATTTCAGCACGAGTTTCAGCTTTTGTTCGGCATTGTGGGTGGAAGCTCGCAGCAAACAGTGCAGCAACACAGAGGTAACAGCAGAGCCTTCTGCTTGCCCCACAGGGGAGAGTTTTAGAGCTTTAAAACAAAAAGCGCCCCAGCTTCTTGCAAATTACAGGCCAGATCCTGCCAAATAACAGCATGGAAAGAAGCAGGGCGACAGCAAGAACTGAAGGATCACGGGATCAAATTTACCAAGATGACCGAAGGGGTGCTGGCACCCCGACTGGCAATGATGGGCGCAGCCTGCACACCCGTGTGGGGAGCAACATAGGCACGGCTGCCCGGGACTCCCATTTTGCTCGGGCTGCGTCTGCCCTGAGATGAGGCTGCAAAATTGGTTCCTTTCGAATATTTTAAGCCTTCGGAAAGCTTCAATAGGTTGTTATTTCCTTCTGCTTCTAGTTAGCCCTTAGACTTGTGCTGTTTTGATGTGAGCTGACTTTGCGAGGTCAGGCGGGTTAAATGGTGTTTGATTAAAATCAGAACACCCAACAACTACTGTTTCACAGTTTGACTTTGTTGGCCTCTTCATCTGGGAATTCAGGAAGACACCTTTAGCTTCAAAAAAAAAAAAAAAAGGCAGCTTTTTTTTTAGCTTTTTTTTTCATGTGGCTTAAAGAGAAACAAAGAAAAAAAGCCACATTGTGTATGTTTTTCTGTCAATGGGCCTGCCACTGTTTATCAAACCAAGGCAAATCCAATTAGCCTGTGGCCTGCCTCCCAACCTTATTAACCTGCTCAGCTGTGAGAAACTCAACAGCCCCTGCCAATATCTCATTTCTCCAGCAGCTGATAAGATCAGTTCAAGATATTCAATGGGGTTTCCTTTCACTTCGGCTTCATCACAGTCACCGGCATCTTAACCGTGGTAGCCGGATCTTATTTTCCTCTCATTTACTACAAGAAATAGGATGGCGACTCCGAGGCCTATGCAGCTTGTTGGAACAAACACCGATCAGGCCTTCACGGCGTTTGACAGGACGGGCTGATTTTCCTTATCGCGGCTTGCCCACAAAGGCCCGGGCCAGGCCGGGGTTATTAGCATTCCTCGGTGAGATGCGTCAGGCCTATTTCTGTCACGCAGACAGATTGAGCCTTTCACTCAGGCTCGCGAATGAGTGACACATGGCCTGACTGGGAGGACAACATTGTTATTTGAGTTAAGAAATCAATTTGTATCAAATGTACACTGTAATTTATTTGTTGGCTTTGAAGGGAACCTGGCTGAGATAAATGGGAATGGGCTTCTTTCTGCCCCCCTATGCTGAGCTGATAAAGTTCTTGTGAAGCTCCAGATAGCTCCAGTCAGAGCCAAAGTGACAAACATGTTTAAAGTTGCACAGTGATCTTTAAATCTCAAAAAGAACACCTTGTCGGACATGATAGAACATTTTTTACCTTTTCCCTCTATCTGTCAGAAAGCTGCTGTGACACATTGCTTTAGTATTTTTGCTGACATTTTCTTTATCAAGCACATCTGTTTGTGGTCGAAAGATGCTTATTCCTATTTTCTTCAACCTACAACAGCCTAGGAAACTGCCAAAAGGAAGGAAGAAAATAAGACATTCTTTCCAAGAATAATACTTATTTAGGTTTTTTTTTAATTGTGAGTTTTCTTGATCAGGTTCCAGCTTTCTTTTTACTTTTGTTAAAAGAGAGAAGAAATGTGTGGGGAACATGTATCATGAGATCTTGTCTATTTCAAGAAGTTTGGTTGGGCTCAGACTGATGGTGCATTGAGATGTTGGTATTATATGTTAAATCATGAGCTACGAGATTGACATTTTCCTCTATTAGAGTTATAAATATGAGCCTAAGTGTTGGCTCTATGCATCAGTGTTTTTATCTTTGAAATAATATGAATAATCAAAAGTTACATCTACGGTTTCATGTATGCTTGCAGTTATGACTCCATAATGAAAAAATGCTAACAAACTAGCCACAGGCAGAGTAGCTCACTGACATTTCCATACAATAACCTGGTTGTTTAGTTTTGGTTTTCAAAAGTGATCTAAATGTAACATGTCATATTAGATGACTATATAAGGTACCTTACCCTTCCCCTGCATTATAGCTTTCCACCTGCCTATAGGCTCTTTTTTAACAAATGTGCGCGTGTATAAATGCACAAGCATTATAAAGCAATATAGACTGCTATACTCTGACTAGTCCACAGAAGGTACAGCCATCCGCGAAGCAAGATTAAACTTGAGGTAGTCTAACATGTGCAACCAGGGTCAAACAGTCTTCTAGTCCTTCCAGAAGCTAGGTCAAATGTGATTAGCAGTACAAGCATTTTTAAGATAAGCTGGCTTTAGGAAGTGTTAAACTTATTAATGGCCTGATCACACCATCACCAAAATGGTCACACCACTCCCAGGAATCTCAGGGAGGGCCATGCATCAGGATTAACTCTTCTCTCGGGCTGCCCAACCAATATATTTCACTCTCCTCTTTCCTGCCTTTCCTCTGGGAATGTTGCAATCCTTTAGGCTGTGAGCAGCCTGCCAGCCTTAGATCTTGGTATACCTATGAGTATTGACACTGTAATAGTGTTAAGCCTTGCTCTCAGGTTTCTTCTGTGCCGTGCCCTTTGGGCGAGGGCTTGCCCTTTTACTGTTCTGCCCAGGTGCATAACGACAGTGCTGTTATTCTGACTGGCCTGACATTTTCTAATGTGGTGCTTTTTAAACCTTAACTCCATGATTCCACGTTTAGGCAATAGCTTCAGATTTTGTCTCAGTTTAGCAACCCAAAGACAACATATAATTTTAAATATCTAAAATGGTTTTGGATTTTCATCCCATGGCACAGTCTAGAGGTGTGACTTTCAATTTTCAAATGCTCAGAGTAGGCAATGCTGCAATCCAGCTCTAATTACCAAGAGTAAAATGCTCCCTGTTTACACACATTTGTATTTCTACAGAAACATATTCCATAAAACATGCACCTTCTCAAATGAGGACTGTACTTTGCCACGCTCCGTATCTATACATAGTTTACAATTATTACAGCCTAAGCACATCAATCAATTCATTGTCAGATCAAGCTCTTCAAGAAATCATACCAAATATTGTTTTAACCTCATTGCTTTAGAAATAACCATTGGCAGTGGAGTAATTTAGACCCCAGAAATGGCACAGCAAAATAAAACACCCTCTAGCTCTGATACAAGAGCACTCTGTCATGTCTACAGCTTCACTCTATTAAAATAATACATCCTCCAAAGCACTTGTTTTGGCCTTCTCCTGCCTTATCTTATATCCCTTAATGACAGAAAATGGAAAGCACTTAATTTCTTTTCCAGGTTTGCATTAACTCATTATGAGCAATGCCAGTTTTTAATCTGCTGTGAGCCGGCCCCTGATGATAATGTAAAGATGAACATTTTGCATGGAATTTGGAAAGGAAAAAAACAGATGCAATGATGTGCCAGGATTGTTCATGGTTTACTGTGCATTATGTTCTCTAAAAAACACAATGGCTGGCAGCAGGGGCAAGCTGCCATTTACCTGGTCTTCACTAATTCATATGAATCGGAGGGAATGCTCCGGGCCAAGGGACTCCCTTCTGCATCTTACTTGAGAGCAAGTGAGTGTCTGCAGCTGGGAAAACCTTTTGATGAACCTGTGGGGCAGGTACCGTGAGAGACCCAACAAGCAGAGACCCTGCAGCAGGAGCAGTGGTTCCTGGGGAGATCAGGGACATAGATATAAGGGAACAGAAAAAAAAACAGACAAAGCCTCCTTTTTCTCAGGAGAGGATTGCATTGAGTTTGGTTCAAGAAGCCCCTGAATGTTGCTGTATTCAGAGCAAGGCTGGAAAGAAGCAAGGCAAGATTTATTTTTGCATTCTCTTACTTTTATTGTCTTACAGAGCAGGCCTCGCTTGTCTCTTTAAAAAGGTCCATTGTTTTAGTCTGAGCTAAAATAAACTATAACTTCAGAGTTCATTGGATGTTTTTGGCATGCTTGCTGTAAGAACAATATCTACCTCAAAACTCTCGCTGGCACAGGGTCACTTCCCTGAAAATACCTTTGCGTATCCTGAAAGCTGCAAGAAACAGCAAACTGGGAGACAATGAACACGGATTCTACCTATTTCACAACCAATTGCTATTAATCTAATTAGGGATGAATTGTCATTTTCTTCTGTAAATCAAGGAAAAAGAAAACTCAGAATAAAATGTTGGTCCTTAATATAACAAAACACAATCTGCATCCTTAACACTGACTAATTATTCAACCGAAGTCACCTTTGGGCAGTCAGACTACTGGAAGGGGGGTTATGATGTTGTTGCTGTAAGTATGAAAAGAGATGTGAAGCTTTATCTCAAGGTATCAGTGTCCCCTTCCCTCAGTCTCAAGCATAACATGGCTAGGAGTGGTTATTATTTTTATTAAAAAATCATGTTTCTAGAGGCAATGGCTCCCTAGATTCCTCCTGGGAGAGAAGGGGAAGGGAGGAGGAATATAGCAGTGTACATCTTCCCAAGTTGCTGCTAAAGCAAATGTGGAAGTAACTTTTCCGAATCTATACTTGAGACTTAAACCACAGTGTACACCCGAAAGCTCAGGATAAAATGAGAAACCAGTCTGCGTCCTTCGCCCCCAGCTCTGACTGCTGTGTCAACATGCAGCAGGGTGAAGGGGAGTTGAATATAGGAAGCAACAGGCAGTGTTGAAATGAATTTTTTTTACATGTGTTGCTTCATTGTGTTTGGGAGCCACACCTGTTAAAACGGAGGACATGCCATGAAGTGGGGGAGATGTTAAAACTGTAAACATATAAAAGTCTGGACTAACACTAAACATGCCTGGGAGGAGGAGCCACTCTAAACTGGAGGTAGTAAGATGCCAGTTTGAGGCACAAGAGTTAAAGCCTCAGGAAAAAAGGAAACACAACTTCCATTGAAGAATATTTTAGGAATGGCAAGTATGTCTGTCTGTGAGTAACCCGTGTCTAGTGCCTGCATGCTACATGCTCTCACTGACGAGTGAAAACAGCAAAACAGCAAGTGCTCTCAGTGAAGCCACAGAAGATAGCTAAACCTAAAATTATGACATTCGTTTGGGGAGTAGGAAAAATGGAGCACTACAAAGTTCAGTTTCATTTCCCCTGGTTTCTGAATGAAGGTTTGAGATGATGTTCATTAATTAACCCTAAGTTTTGAATTGGTTACTTGTTCCTGACAGTCAAGTTCTGATTATACGAGGGAGAAATGTATCATTGCTTATTAATATAGACTGAGAGAAAAGCCTTCCAGATATTAGGTGTCTTTAAGTTCGCTGACCATATCTTTTCAGACTGAAAGTATCTGTATAAATATTTGCTTCATACTGAATTATTTTGGACAGTTTCAGCCAAAACAATCTGGGCAATGATACAGGGCAAAATATGTTGTTTTGCCTGTGCTAGAGGAATTCTGATGACCTTTTATTTAGTCCAGTATGTATTCCAGTAAATACATCCCTTTGAAAAAAAGAAATTTGATGGAAGGCAGACCACTTGGCAGTCTGTTGGTTTTCACCAGTTTTTTTTATAGAAACAAATTATTGTGATGTTAATATCTAATTAAAAAATGTATAATGATGTGCATAGAGTAGATAGCAAGACTAGGATTATAAGTAAACATTGGCATTTTTGTAGTTGTGGTAATTTTAACTCTGTATTTGAAATAATACTCTCAAAAATATTTTGTGTGTTCATATATCAGATTTTGTGCATCTGCTCTGAAAGAGCAGCTGAAATAATTCCACACAGTAAAATATCATCCTTAGGTGAACAGGTAGATATAATGCTGAGATATTTGTTATACCACGTACAATTACTTTTGGTTACTGGTTAACCCTTAGTAAGAAAATACTTCAGGCTTAGCAAGTAGGAGATTTTGATATTTGGTAGAAGAACCTGCTTCTGTTATTGTAACAATATTCAAAGTATAAATGAATAAAATCATCTCTTCAAAAAGAATGTACAATTCCCAAAAGTTTAATATTAAATCTTTTGGGGCATTAAGTGGTACAGTGGTGCTGCTACAGATCTAGGGAGTCTCCTTCATATGATCTCCTAGTCCTCAGCCTGTCCAACTCTGCAGGAGTTAGTTAGAGATATTCTAATCTGTATGAGATGAACTTGGCGAGGATCATTTCCCACTGTTAAATGCAAAATTACTATCATACATTGCACTAAAGAACATCCTTTCTCAACTGTAATTCTTTGATTATCAGCTGCAGAAGGCCTGAATAATGGAGAACCTGATCTCAGCTGGGCTCTTTAAATCAGAATCCTCAGGAGGCATCAAATGAATCATATTATTCACTCTAGCTTAAAAAAAAGAATCCAAACTAACACAAAACCCCCCAAAACCTAGAAATGCCATAATTCTCCCAAGTGCTTTGGATAGCAAACAGTCAAAAATGAGGAGAGTCCAAAACACATAATTTTATTTTTATTATTTTCACTTTGGCATCTGATTTTTTGACCTCTCTCAGTAAGCCATGGAGGAAAAGAGAAGTTGTTACTCAACCCCAGCTTTCTCCTACTCCACAGGCATTCAGACAGCACAGGAAAAGGACTGAGGAGGCCCTGCCGTAGCAGTCTCTGAGGCAGCTGCAGGCCAGAGCCACAGCTGCAGCTTCCTGTCTGCCCAGCAGGTTGTTGGAGGAGCATCCCGAGGTGGATGGCTCCCACCGTGGGTTTCTGCAGCCCCTGGGTCTCAGCAGCTAAACAGCTGATTGTTGGAGACAGCCTAACTACATGTAAAGCACAGCCTTTGTAAAAGCCTCAGATTCTTTCCTTTTCTTACTGCTCAAGCCTGGAAATGGGAAGGAAAAAAAAAAAAGTATTAAAAACATGCAAAACCTTGGACACTGAAAACTAGGAGTTGATCTCTTCCAAACTCCTTTTATAATTTTACTTTTGCTGCTTGGGAACCATTTATTTAACACTGTATTGCTGCTTCAGGTGCTAGCATGGAAGACCGATGTAATTGTGTTCCAAATCTCATTCATACTAAAAATAGACTAGTTTACTAAAACTGTATGTAAGACAACCACGTATGATACTATTCATCAGTCAGCAATCCACTTTGCAGCCCCTTTGTAAATGCTTGCTTTGGGAATATCTAAGGTATTTTGTGATATCCAGTTGCCACTGTTGGGTTAAGTAAACTAGAGCGACTTGTTTCCAGCAAACTCACCTTAGAGTGAGTGATGTGCTTTCAAACGTTTTCTGTCAAAGTACTTGAGACACGATGTTAGGAGACTTTTAATAAAATATTTGTTTTTAGTTAAAAATAGCAAAGGTAAACACACTGCTCATTAATAATGGGATAAACTGTAAACGATAGCTTTCAACAGAGTAATAGAGCATAGCAAACAAAGAAGAGCAGCAGAGGCAAGTAAAAAGGAAAATAACTTTGAAACTCTACTGATTAAGATGCTAAAGTAGTTTCCAGTGTTTATTACAAAAAAGCTAATTAAAGAGTTTACATTTTATCATGCACAGTAAAGAACTCCTGACAGGCATTGTTATAATATGAAATGCTGCAGTCTCCAGTAGAGTTTAATTTAGAGCAACAACAAAGAAGGGAAAAAGAAGAAATAAAACAATTGAAATGTTGCAAGCAGACTGCCTTAAGCTCAGGGGAGGCCTTTTAGAAAGCTGTTTGGTGGAAGCAATGCAAACTGAGCTACTACCCTGGGAATAATATTTTTCCTGAAATTGTTTCAGGTTGAAGTGTTTATAGGAGGCAGTATATAGGTTGTGTAAGCCACCAGCTAAAAGATTTGGGAAGTATAGCTTTTCATCAAAGGCTAATCACGCTGATTATGCAAGAAGATCCACAGATGCTGATGTAAACCATTCACTGGAGAATTAGCTATTCCTGCATCATTACTGATCAGATCAACAGATGTCCATACTGTTACCAGTTACCAACATTAACTTGCTAATAAACTGCATCATGTTTACTAAACATGTTCAACTAGAGCAAAGTTTTGACATCTTGTACAGATGTTCATTTCTTCCAAACACATTTTTGGCTTGAGAGAGCCTTGGAAACTGTATTGATTTCACTCTTGCCCCATTGCTTGGTGATGAATAACGACAGATTATGCATATCAATTATTTTAAACCAGTCAACCATTGTTTATTTACTTTAACTACAATATTTTGTTGTCATATCTGCAGACAAGGTTGAGAAAATGATTTTATTTTTGGATGGTAATTTTTCTGCAGGAGATATGAGAAGGCAACTTTTGTTTGTCATTAACAGCCCTTGGGATCTTCATATTTTATTTCCCTGGCAGTCAGACATATGAGCTGTTACAGAGGACAGAGTTGAGCTATAGGACACTGAATACACAGAAGGCACACTGCTCTGTCTCATTTTCTGTCACCGATACGGCTGTATGATTTGCTTTCCTAATGTTTGACTTGGTGTCAGAGTTGGAGGAAAATTAACTGGCAGAGAACCAGCTCAGATAAGGTGGCAGCATGAAGAAGGACCACAAATACCTAGTAGCAATGTTTCTCGCTGCGTGTGTTGAGCGGGGATTTCCCATCCCTTGTTCAGCATATCATGATGCAGAGTTCTGGGACACTAGACTTCTGCTGAAATCTCCTGGAGCCCAGACTCTGCAAATATATATGATTATAGCCACATGATATATGGCCACAGGCATATCATTCTTTCTTTCAGATTTTACCTTTTAAATTAGTAGAAATGAATCACTTCAGTATTGCATGCAAGACACCAATACAACTTACTGCCACAAGAGAGCATTCACATTTAGTACACATTTTATTTATGAAAAGGTTTCCTCATATAAATGGAAATTAAAACACTATCATTTTTACTAGGTAGACTTTCTTCTGTTTCTAAAGCTTCTTTCTTGCCATAAACTTTTCTACTGTCTTTGCTAAAAAAGGCTTTCTTCACCTTTCTCTGGAGTATGGCTGGGCTGCTTGTCCCTGTTAGAAGACAGTACAGATCTCTGTGAATCACAGTGTATAGCTTGCTTTCTATCACTCAGACATTGCTGTTCTAGCTTGTAGATTGAATTATCAAATGTATTCTACACTGAGACTGCTTGAAATACCTGGGCTGTCATGTGGGTGCTTGGCTGTGGAGTGATGTTAGTCACACCATACTGTCCCAGACCTCTGAAAGTTTTTTGTTTTCCAGACATAATTTACAGTTTTGGTTTTTCATCTGTAGTCTTATAAGTGGCATCTTTCCCTGCCTTCTTCCTGTACTGTAGCATTGTTGGGACATTCACGTTGATAAGATCCTTTGTTTACATTTCTATTGACTGTAGAACAAAATTTTTAATAAACGAATTTGCTCCGATGAAGCTCAAGTCAGTAGATAGTCACAGCATGGTGCAAAGTCAATTTGTTCACTCACTCTTTTCCAATGAATTGGATTTGAGATGGTTCCTTTTGTGTTTTTATTGGAAACTAAATGCTCTCCTAACAACAAACGCACTCATATCTCCCAACAGGTCCCCTTTACTCTTGGGTACTGCATTATGCTGCCTTGCCATTCATGTCAGTTTGCACTGTGGATACCTTGTGTTACCCATTACCCAGTACGTACCAGCACTGCCATCAGCATTGATGTAGGACGCTGTACACCAGCAATGCCAGAGCTGATTGCTCCATTGACTATTTTTCCCCACAGTCAAACATGGGGTTTCATGCTTCCATTTTTTTATGGAGTACCTGCTCCGGTTTGTTTTTTAAGACTTAGTCCCAAATCCATTAGAATTAACAGAAATTTGTTCCTGTTGTCCCAGTTCATTTCAGGGTATTTTGTGTGTACTTACAAAGCTGTTCACATTGTTCTTGAAAATTTGCCTTCTCCTTGGTGGCTGTAGTATATAAGTAACAACTTCTTATTCATTTATGTCTTTATTTTCCTAAGCTTACGTATGAGGAAAATTAGACGAGTCTTCATGCAATGCTGGGCCTAAATATACCCATTGCTGGGTTGTATTTCAAACAACAGAATTTTCTTTACTCCTTTTCACTCTTGCTGTCTGTTTCCAGCCTTCTCCATTCGCGTTTACTGTATCATCATTTTATTTGAAAGGAAGTTTTTCTTTAGCACTGGGCTCATGAAAATAAAAGATAATACAATGAATTAAAATCACTGAGAGCCAATTTTTCTCAGCTGAGCTTTAATGCAAGTTCAGGCTACCTAGAGTGAGCTGTGATAGAAGACAGAAATGAGACTTCAGGCAGCTTTCTAAAAACTGAAAGTTGTTCCTCTCTTGCTGTATTGTTGTTGCACAGGGCCAGCAGGTTAATGGTAGAGGAGCTTTACAGCACATAGAATTCATTGGCTGTGGAGGACAGAGAGCCACATGACTGGGGATGTAACCTATGGATTTCTGTGCTGCTGTTAAGTATCCACAGGTGCATTGCTCAGCAGCAGAAAGTAGTGGCAGTTGTTGGTACTAAACCATACTGGAACATGACAGTATTTTGTCTCCAACAATGGCTGTGGCCAGATGTGTATTTGCTTGGCTATTTTTGAGAGGAGTTTTGGTTGATTTTAATTTTTTTTCTAATTTATAATACTGGATTACATTTAAAAAATAATATTAATCAAGCCCACTGCAGCTTTCTAATTGATTTTTGTATTAGATCCAAGCAATTTGGTTTTAGCTTTTGCTACACTGGTAAGAAAATCATAACTATTACCAACTGCCAAGAGGATATCTATGTCTCAGTGCAGAATTCATTCTATTTATTCCTATTTACTCAATGTCTTTCAGAAAGGAGGTGTCATTGCCGGTGACTCTTCACGTGTAGACACTATTTGATTATGAATTGCAACCCCAGCCAATGCCATTTTTATTTTACTCTTATCTTTCATTTCAAGGAACATTCCCACAACCTTTAGCCCTCCCCCCACATAGTGAGATACTCTGAGGCACAGTGTCAATCATTAGACACAAAAATATTTCAGTTATTTTAAAGCTGGAGTATTTGTCACGGGCTCAAAAGATAGAGATCTAATGACTTACCAGGGGCTTTGCTTATAAACACACACCTATGCTGTTCTCAGAGCTCGGTATTATTATTATGTTTTTCTTATTCTTTCCATTCTCACACTTAAAACAAAACCACATTTTCTCCTAGAAAATGCTGACAGCGTGTCTTGGTGTCTCAAGGCAGAAGTTGCCTTCCCCCAGGCAGTGTGCTGGCAACTTTCACATGGACACACATGACTGAGCTGCCTTTAGGTACCCTTGCTTTCATTGTTTCCATAATTCAGTATGTTTAAAAACAGCCATGCTAACAAACATTAGAAAGAGGAGTGGGAAGTGAAACTCTATGGGATTGAACTTCAGAAATGTAGTACAGGTAGAAGAAGAAGGTGTTCAGAGTAAAAATACGAGAGGGATTTGTTATGCAAAAATAAGACCTCATCTGAAGCTGAAAAGTTACTACATGCAATGAAAGTGAAAAGCAGTGCTTAAAAAAATAAAGCAGAGATTGTTCTAACACTCTTTAACATGCGGTTTGTAAGTAAATCTTTAATAAATTACATATTATCACAAATAATTCACTGATTACTACCTTTTGCTGCATCTTATTAATCCATTCTGTACCACACACAAAAGCACTCCTGCATGAGCTACAACAAGGATTTAAAGATATGTTCTGAGTTTAAAATGTTTAGCAAAATTATCTTCGTCCCTTAAACAGGTTTGGATTGTAAAACACAATTAAAAGAATACATTTCCAAGCTACCAAAGGTAAAATTCTGGAGATCTGCATAATGTGCACATTATGGTAAAATGGTAAATCTCCCATACTCATGATGAACAAGAATTTCGCCCTTGTATAGCTGCAGGAGGAAAAAACATAATCTATATGGCAGAAATAATTTTACTTGGGTTACTAACTACATTTTTATTACTAACTATAATCTTCTGAGAATTACATCAGTTTATATTTAAGAAGTGCAGATTTTTAAAAGGAAGCCAGGGTCCTGTGAAATAAAAGGTGTACAGGCACAGCTCAGTACGATTCCTTAACCGCTTAATGAACTGATAGAGGACATGACAACAGAATGATGAACTGAGATATAGGGAAGTTACTCCCTTTTCAGCATTGGACAAGAAATTATATCAATCCCTGAGGTAATTCTGAAATATGTTTACTAATACAGTATGTTAAAGAAAGCCATAAAAAAGAAAGACATGGATGTTCCCTCTCACCATGTAGTTGATGAAAAAGCAAAGAATATGAAGATCTGTAGGAGCTGTGAATTTCCACATGCATTTTTACCTCTGCAAGAATATTTCTTTCAAGATCTTTTGAATGCATATATACAGTCTATGGCGTAGCTGACTTGCATTTGAACAGATATATATCCAACTTTCCTGTGTTAGTATTGTTTTGCTCTTGCACATACATATGATGGTACAACAGAACCACATCATGGTGCAATTGCAAAATTTGAGGCCAACTTGAAAGCTGCGGCTGATGATTTATTTCATTACAAAAGGAGTTGCTCTCTTCTTTTATTGTTTGACTGTGCAGAACATGACACTAAGACTTGACAGCCTCTAAGAGAATTTTGTTCACCCACAAAGAAGCTGAAAGATCACCTGTGACTGTGGAATGTATTTTTCCAACATTTATGTTACACAGAGTTCTTGTTAATGCCTGGAAAATGCTAGTGGAAAAGATCTTGTACGATGCTTTAGAACTAGCTTACCAAACAGATTCATTACAAATCACTGCATTTTGTGAAGTAACATGAAAAATTGCTACACGGAATAATCAGTACTACTGTTTCACCTGGCATTCTGGACACTCATTATGAAAAGCAATGGTTCAATTATTTGCATTCTAATGTACTGGATGAGCTTCCTGTAGTATGTTTCATAAAAACCTTCATTATAACGTTAAATCTGCTGTTAAACCCTAGCTACAATTATGCATTTTGATGAAAATCATGATACTTGCAGACCAAGAGTACAAACTAGGTGTTTGGGGTTCTTATTCATAATGTAGTGATTAAAAAATTTGCAGATATTTCAAACCTTCTACATCTGTGCTATCTCACCACGGCGATGCTGAGCAAGTCTTCTTACTGACGATACTAGCCTTCATAAGAACACTAGGAATATCTTAGATGCAGCAAATCTTTAAGGGTCTTTTCCAACCTAAATTATTCTATCATTCTGTGGTTATCTCCAGTGGTGTACTGACATTATATGACTACAGTTTCATGAATTTTTTCTTTGCTAGTGTGGAAAGAAAAAAAAAAAGCTTAATCAAGAATTAAGGTGATCTAGTACATATGGTTTTAAATATACCCACAGGAGATAGTAATTTATGGGAAATACAATTGGGATAGTGCAAATATTGTACACTGCCATATATCAGCTGCAAAGCCAATGTTGGTGTTACTGTATCTTAGAATGCCAGTTGAAAACAAGTTAGATATGAAGTACCAAACAGTAATTATGGCGTGTAAACTTGAAAGCAACTTCTCATTTTTCCAGTGCAATAGCTCATCTTACTAGGAGAATCTTTCAGTCATTAGATGAGCTCAAAATGTAACACTTACTTACACACTGACTTTGCTCTGCACTAATATCAAATGTGTGCATATTATATGTTTTGGTGTGTTTGCTTCTCGCTTGGCACAGAATTTATCTAGTGATATGCAGTCCTTATATATTACTAATATACTGTAGTATAACACCAGCAAAACACGAGACAATATTCTGTCTAATTGTTTTGATCAAACATGACATAGACTTTGTACTCACGCTAGACACATATTTCTGTAAGTTATAGCTTTCACAGTACTTGCTTTCATTTTTTTGTAATCCTGTCTGTTTCAGACCCTGAAGAATGCAGCACAGCCGTTTCAGTTTTCAACCTGTCAAGACTTTGCACAAATGATTTGTCAAGAAAAAGTCTAATTATGTCTGGCTTAAGGCTTCCATGTTAAACAGGAACAATTGCGGTGACTGTGAAAGAACCGCCTCCTGGCACTTGAGCAAAATGTGAAAGCAGCATGATTGTCCTGCCTTGTTTCTTTCCATCAACACCCTGTGGTCAGAAAAAGAAACCACCAAATATTCACTTCCATTTCTATCAGTTTCTTGTGACTGGCAGCACCTTGGCATTTGCCTTGTACTGTATGTGAGTCATACTGTTAGGGCAACAAGAGAGCCTGTTGAATACAAAGTCTGAAACTAAGCAGACATCAAGCCAAGAGCTGCTACAGCAGCAATCAAGCAGATTAGCTTAAGTAATTCTGATGAGCATATTAAAGCTCAAAATGAATGAGAATGTTTGGAGGAAAAACATAAATCAGGTCAAGTATAAGTGACCTGGTACTGTGTGAAACACTTTATATAATACACCTATTTTGCTATGGCTATTTTTTCAACATTCTGATATGTCAGCAACCACTTATCTTACTTTATTTGTCCATTTCAAAAATACTACTTATCTTTCCTTTCCAATAGAGTCTACGAACAGCAACAAAACTTGTATTCTTTATTGAGGATCTGATACACAGGATCATTCAGTGGTTTCATCACTAGTGTCAGTGGAAGACTTCCAGAGACACTGTGGCTGGATGTTTTGAAGTAAAATCCTATAAAAACAGTACTGATACATAGCAAGTAAGGAAATGCGTGGCAAAAACAACAGAGCACAGACAGATCGCTCCTATGGAAATTTGGCCTACATTCAAAAAATGACTGCAGCCTTGGGTACCTTCGTTTTACGATGCCCATCTCAAGACAAGCCAAAATGTCTGCTGAGTTTTTAGAAAGAACTGATCACCTACACCCTGAAAACTGTTTTTAAAGTCTTTAAGGTGTCCCTAAGCCAGCAAGATCACAAACATCACTGGAGGCTATCCTGTCCAGAGGAAATATTTGTCATAACTAAAATGCTAACAAAACCTAGAATCTCACTTTTCCACCTGCCTCATGAAAGTGCCCTGACATAACAGGAGCTGCAAAGTTCAAAACTCTTAGGCAGCCACAGTTTATTTCCTACTCCTCTGCATCTGCTGGTTACCAACTCCCACTAGTCTGTAACTGGGCAGGGCATAGGAGAAGACTGAAGGTCTTATCAGCACTCTTTTGTCTCCTAGGAAAATATGGGCTGACAGGTAGGAAGATGAATTCTCCCCCTTTTATTATCAGAAACTCACTTCATCACTGACCTGCAGAAAAGCAGGGAGATACCGAAATACTAGAGAAAAAATGTGGTGTTCTCATTTTGTGAAAAGGAAATAAAATTAACTGATCATTCTATAAGAGATAGAGCCGCATAAAAGCAGGCACTTAAATTGAAATTTCATGACTTCAAATTTCAGAGTGGTGACAGGAACCTCTGTAGCATGGGAGATTCACAGAAGCATGATGCCCACTTCACATTGTGCAAAGTACTAGCTCCTGTATTTATGGGAAATCTTCTGGAGTCGAGTGTTGTAGCTTCTTGTATAGTCATGATATCACTCTATACCATAGACCATTTGTGATCAGTATCAACTTACTGAAATTTCCTCAGGTGCTCCCAAGGAGGACCTGTGGAATGAGTAGCTAACAAGTGACGCTTAGACAAGTTGTCAGCAATCAGTAATGGTATCAGTACTTGGCTTCTGCATGATCTGAGCAGAACAATGAGGCTAATCACAATTAAAAAGCTAATAAAATTCTGTGTTAGTCTTTCGATATCATGAGCTGACACCTGGTGACAGACACATAGATTTCCATGCAACCAAGTATATTGGCCAGAATATTTAGAAACAGCTTTTATCACTGCAGCATTCTGGTGTGTTCTTTCAGAACAACCAACAGACATGTTTATATCTCACCAGACATGTCCCCATGTGTTTCTGCTGGTAGGTATCAGCTTATGTACTATGGCGAGTGTGAATTATTGTTTTATTCATCTAATTAGAACATGGGGTAAAGCATTCCCCTCAGTGGTCCAAATCACCCTATCTACAAAACGGATTTGAAGGTGGTGGCTTAGGTCCTGCATTAGGGCATTGAGGTACTGGGTATGGAGGGACCTGAGTTATTGCCTGAGAGCTGATCTGGTGGGTGTACTCAAAGCGCTCAACTGGAGCTCTCCTGCAGGCGATATAGATTCAGATACATTAAGTTCAATTCCTTGCTTAGCGGCTCAACATGAACCGTTTCTAGTGTTTCTTTTAGGAATCAATGTGTAGTCGAGAAAGGTACCCGCTTATAGTGTACAAAATAGTCAACATTTCAAAGTCCAGTATTTGCTGTGCAAAGTCCATACTGAGAGTCCATACACTGCATTTAGTGGATTGTGCTTTCACATCCTGATGTGCTACGCGCTAACTTCCCCATGCAACAAAGCCCTTAGGGCAGGACTAGAGATAATTTTACTGGCATTAGACCTACAGTGACATCTGAGGAAGTTACATACAGATTAGCATAGTGAAGATAAAGAGCCTATGGTAGTGGCTCAGGAGACTGCTGGCTTCTTGGAGAAAAAAACAAAGCAAGCCAAGGATTTATTTCTTCAGTGCTCATCTAGAGCGGGAAAGAAGGGTCAACAACAGCACAAGTATCACATAAAGTTGTTCTGTGCTCTTTGCAAGTTTCGCACTTTGTCCAGGAACACATGGAAGGATAATAGGGAACCTTTTCTCTGTCTTCTGCAAAGGAAACGCGAAGCCGTTGAGATCACAGAAGGGAACTACTATACCTTGTTAAACAGGTGAGCCACGTTACTGCTGAAACAAATGCACTTACCATGTTCAAGTAACAGTATTTGACAGAATACCAAGATTTTAAGTTCTCAGGTAATGTTTTTCTCGCTCTTTTTCCCTTTCTAAATTTAAGTTGTAGTTAGTATTGTGATTCTTAACAGAAAAAGAATTCTTCAATTTCCAGATGATTTTCAGCAAAAGTTACATGGAAAAAGAAAGTTCCATTTTTTTCCTACCAAATCCACAGACTATTTTTTGGATATCTGGTATTTTATCTACACACTTTAGCAAGAAGATTTATATTTCCAAGCACCATATTTTATAAAGGCCGGATGTTTCTTCTCTGCAACACCTTACATGACCATCACAAAAGCAGATTTACATGATTTTGCTTTTCTCTTTCTTTACTAGAAGGTCTTTTAAAAATGTTGCCTCCATTTTGGCCACCTAATTCAAAGTCACTTGGGACAGTAACTGTTTTTTTAAGAAAAGCATATAGATGCCCCTGATTAGTTCCGATTTTTTGGATTGTCTCTTGATATGTTTGAATACATAGGTGAAATAAACAACAGCACTCCCAAGAAACAGGGCTTGCAGTTCTCAGAATCAAGTAGCTGCCTCGCTTGCCCCAAGTGCTTGCCTCTTCCCCTTCTCCCTCTACCCCCATGTTTGGCAAAAGTCCCTGTCATGGTTCATGACATGTCGTAGTCATACAAGATACTTTAGAGGTGTGTGTTACTGATGGAAAAGACTGCTAGAGGATTCACCACTGCATAAAAGCTAGAAAGAATGAGAGACAAATGTCACAGGACATAAAACCTGATAATTGCTTTATGGGAAGAAAGCCACAGAACACTGTTTCTCTCAAATGGTTCTGGAGAGCATGGGAATTTGCATAGTGTATCTTATAAAAGCAGTGTTTATTATGAATCATGGTTTGGCTAATATGAAAAGGAAGAGAAAGAAAGTTTCATATTTATTTGTACTTGTTTTGTTTTTTAAAAAGTTAATCCTGATCTATGTCAAATTCCATCCTGCTTTTAATTTTTTTTCCCACTGCTATGTATCTCTGGGGCAGAAGGTTTGCATGCCTTTTGTGTATTATGCTGACTGTACAATGTCCAGTAAAGCTGATCACAATAAAAGAAAATTATTCTAAAACTCAAAAAAAAGTTAAAATATATAATTGACTACAGTATATTTCATGAACTTGTTCTTATACAAGAAAATGTTATTAAATACAATTAGAGTTACTTAACTTAAGTGAAACAGAGTCTGAAGGGATAAAAAAGAAACTGTTACACTTGG
Organism: Fulmarus glacialis; assembly: GCF_000690835.1. Lineage (NCBI taxonomy): Eukaryota > Metazoa > Chordata > Aves > Procellariiformes > Procellariidae > Fulmarus > Fulmarus glacialis. Next base: position 44,045 of record NW_009193445.1, on the reverse strand, counting down.
TACCGTGAGTATAAATTATAGTCTATACCAGAATCTCTTTTTATTATATGCCTAAGTGCAATAAGAAAGCTTTGGAAATTCTGTTTGAATTCTTCATCTTGCAAGATTTATGGCCCAGTTTTAAATCCAGGTTGCTCAGAATCTTCACTTGCAAGCCCTATGAAATGTATATGTGTCATCCTCTTACTGAAATGATGAAACACAATATTTTAAAGTACTCATATTACATATGGAACAAAATATGTTTCTGGTCCTGTCATTGCATGGTGGGATCCCCATCCTTGACTTAGTTATGTAAAATTTATAAAAACAGTGGAGTAAACAATAGCAGAAAAGACTTTTAACAGAAATGGGCATAACACGTTTCAAAATGCAGATGTTTATCTTGGAAATGTATCTATCTGAAAAAGCTCTTTTTAGCAACTGAAAAGATAAATGATCTTCCTTGAGAGCTTTCTAGCCATTTATCATTTAGATAATATTGGTCACTTTTTTGAGTGAAACTGACTCATGAGTGTATGGTACAGAGCCCTCAATTAAACAAGGAATTTAAGTTGAGCTTTCAGGGTGTGAGTGAAGCAAAAGACAGAGGTGGACTATTTGACAAAAAACAAAATCAGATCATCCTTCTTTGTCCATGTGCATGATACAGGCCATAAGCAGAGGAGGGTCTTTTAAGCTCTGAATGCAGTCTTACAGATGCATCAACTACAGACCTGAGTTGCACACATAAGTGTGGGCTCTGAACTTTCACTCCTTATGCAATGTTTCTTCAAGGTAAAAACAGTTAATGGAGTTACTCCAGATTTATATCAGCTAGTATTTCTATTTAGTTATGATTCATCTAGAGTAATTTAAAAATCTGTATTTGGTTTTATTATTTATAATTGTATTTATCAGAACAAGAGCTGGAGGTATAATATTTTAAGTATGTTACATTAGCTTATTTAAAAATATATAATCATATTAACTGATAAATTGTCTTATTATTAAATCATTTCAAATCCAAACTGCCTATTGCTACAGTACTTCACTTTTCTTTTTATGTTGTAAAACAACTGAAAGCACTGTGATGTACATGCTTCAAGAACTTTCTTGTTGCTCCTTTTAAGAAGGGGAAAGGAAGGGGAAGGAAGGGAAGGAAAGAAAAAGAAAAAAGAATCCAGCATAAAAACCCTCTGCCTGGATAGGCAGGCCACACTTCGTCTGTCATTCCCAGTTTCAGCCCTGAAAGCTTACTATCTTGCAGAAAATTGGGTGGAATGTCCAATATTCTTAACAACTGCAAGGCTGAAATCATCATGAGTAGCCTGCAACTTTTTGTAACAATCAAAAACATCATCAAAGAACACAGTTATGGGACCCTGGTTGTGTATGGTATGTACAGGCTGGTCTATTACTGCCTTAGACAGAAACTATTTAAGAAGCAGGAGAACCCAGTGTGCCCAGGTTGATCTTTGATCTTTTCTTTCTTATCACTCAAGGTACACCAGAAGATGTGGACAGAAAGACTTTAGACTTTGTTTCAGTAGTTTACAATAAAATTATGCAGAGGCCTCCTGCTAAGACCCTATGACCAAGAAAGCTTTGCCTCGAAAGATGTCTTCCCAAATATAAAGACTTTCCCTATTTATGCCCCCAAACAGGGCCTTGGCTAAGTGACCTATTTTAAAAAAAAAAAAAGCAAGACTGATGCATCTAGTAGTGCATTGGTGACAAATTTGTTCAAGTCTTAGAAATTCTAGGCTGCCGCTACATGGTTCAAGTGATCCAATATCATTGGAGTAGCCTTGTCTACTGAAGCAGCAAGGGTTGCAGACAACTGAGAAGCGCCTAAACTTAGCTAGAGATGGCTCAGCATAATTATATCTCACTCTCTGGCATAGCATGCTGACATGTAATTATAGCATTTTGATAGTGGGTTGCTATAATACAGTGTTTCAGATGGCAAAACACAAGTCACAGATTTGTCCTTTGAAGAGTGCTAGATCCTAAAAGTCCTGCAAATCTCAACTGTAGTTTTCCCATTGATTTCATTTCTGTGTGCAGGCTAGTGAGTTTTGCCTGAGGAAGCACTAAAATAAAACTGAGTAACCATGCAAGGATTTGAATATTTTTGTAATAATTACAGTTTGTATGACATAAGTTTACATGAAGCCTTGAGATGTTGTAAAGCAAAGTTTCAGCAAGTTCCATCCAGGATAACAAAATCTGTGAAAAGTCTTGTTACTATGCACCTCTCATTCAATGTTTTAAAGCATTACAGATTAACTCAAAGTGACTTCCAAGGGAAGCCAAAGCAACTCAGGCTCTAGAAATTCGTTTCTTCGTATAACACTGTGCGTTTATATCTCAGACCTGTTGGTGTCCAACTGAAAAAGGCTAAAGGAACTATTGTCTGCTGATAACCACGAAGAAATGCTAAAATGCTCTGCCAAGACTGGTACAACTGTGAAATAAATTTTCCTGTTATTCAGAAATCAGAAAATCAAAAATCCAAACATAGCTAGTTTAACAACACATTCAGGACAATAAAAACTTTTTCACTGAGTTACTCCATCAACTATAGGTCGTTATTGATTTTTAAAGTGAACTAAAGGGAATGTCATCTGTGACAACCACAACCCAGTGACCACCTACCTGCATAGACACTCCAGCTCTGAAGAAGAAAGTTTTAGAGTCATATTAGATGGGTTTCAAGCTAATAAGGTAGTCAGTGTGGGATGGAAAGATCTATTACTGTTACTGCATATTACCATATGTTCCTCTCTAAATTCTGTAATAAAATATTCTGGTGGGATTAAAAGTTGCCTGCATACACAGAGATGTGTCTACATTCAGTTTCTTTTTCTGAAAGGTAGGACTTCATCTATTCTACTGATTATTCACTGTATCCAGTGATAGGACACATGGGAATGGTTCAAAGCTGCACCAGGGAGGTTTAGACTGGACATTAGGAAGCATTTCTTTAGCAAGAGGGTGGTCAAACGCTGGAACTGGCTTCCTAAAGGGGTGGTCGATGCCCCAGGCCTGTCAGTGTTTAAGAGGCATTTGGACAATGCCCTTAACAAGATGCTTTAACTTTTGGTCAGCCCTGAAGTGGTCAGGCAGTTGGACTAGATGATTGTTATAGGTCCCTTCTGACTGAAATAGTCTGTTCTATTCTATTATACTGGCCTCTCCATTTAAAAATCCAGCACAGAATGACAGTTTTAAGACATATGAGGCTACATAATGATATTCATGCTTTTCAGGAACTCTACCACCTCCTTGAAGTGCGGTGCAACACAGACTCTCCAATGTTGTAGAGAAGAAAGGCTGAAAGTATTTGTGGGATTAAGAGCAAGCTTTGGTCATCCTGGGCTTTTGGACCTGGAAATACACCTTCATTTGCCAGGATACTCACTGTTTTTATACCAACTAATGGTGTATCACTCAGTGCAATACTTGCTTTCAGAAGAAAGGAGAAGATTTTAGACAAAACTTTTAGACAAAGGAGTGCCACTGGATATTAGTTTCATCCTATCTCTGGTCCCCAGACCTGGTTTTAGCAGTCGTTTGTTCATAGCATAGCAAATGCTTCAATTGCAGGTCAAACTAGGTCAAAAGTAGCCCTTGAGCAGAAATCCTTGAGTGCTGGAGACGTATAAGGCTCCTTTTTTTTTTATTACTCCTCCTGTTTTTATTACTTATGGGCATCTTCAGTGCCAGGATGCTGTATATCTCTTTGGCACTAGGTCTTAGTCCCACTGGTATCCACACTGCCTGCAGAATGCTTTGCACCTGGATTCTCCTTCTGTGTGAAACAGATACTTCGCCCACTGGAAGAACTCAGCTATCAACAAACAGACCATCTACTCTGTGGTCAAAAATGTATATAGTATATAGTATATAGTATAGTATAGTATATAGCATATAGTATATAGTATATAGTATATAGTATGGATGTGGTCAGCACTGTGTTTTATATTCCAAGAGGTTTAGACCTTTTCAGATGAGGTGGGAATGAGGTACACACTGGAAGAGCATCAGGAACAATGATCAGGTAACTCTTGTCCCGGGGAGTGTTCTGACTCTGTACAGTCTGAATACAGCCTGTCTGCCTTGATGGATTCAGAATAAGAGTTGAACAGAACAGATGTGAATCAGTCTACATCGCTTGACCTATGGATTAAATGGAGCTGAATGGCAGAGTTTCCAGAGGGACTGTAAGGAAAAGCCTCAGTTGCAGATCTCATCCAAACAGCAACATTAACTTTACTGGAAGGATAACTGCATCATCTGAAATCTGCAGGTCCTCATTGAAGCTAAATCTTGGTCCTGTTTTGAGGACAAGTTCAAATGGAGGAAACAAAGAGAGTGAGGTTTACTATCAACATTTTTCCTCAGAACCAATTAATGCAGCAGACTATTTCATTCTCTACATCTCTCCATTATCCTCAAACCCAGAATTAATGCAGAGAAGAAATTCTTAGATAGCATAATCAAAAATCATGGAAAAAACTCTTTTATTCTTGTGTATATAGATGCATAAAATACACTTGGACAGAAGGAGTGCGATAGAACTGAGACCTGACTTTGATAACGTTATTTTTGGAGAAAAATTCTTTTAGCTTTTATGGCTGTGAAATAGTATTTACATCTATAAATTGAGTTGCAGTGCTAGGGATGTACCAAAATGATGTTGTTTGATATAAACTTTGTAACGGAACGAAAAGATCAAAATAATTAGTCTGCAAAATATGTACTCCTGAGAAATGTGACATGGCAGCAAACAAATAATAATAATAAAAAGATTCAGAAACTGGAATTATATTTTAGTTATCTACATTTGAGTCATACTGAAGTTATATATACCTTATAAATATATAAGGCTCAGGTTCTCCCAGAATTATACTAGTTCCATGTTAACATTTTTCAGTGTAGGTTAATGCATTTATACAAAAAAGTATCACACTTGATTAGCACTGAAACAAATAACTGAAAAAATAGGTGATAATTTTGGAAAGAGGTGCCAGCAAATTAGTAAGTCAGTATTATAGATTGTAACAGCTTTCCTTCTGATACATTGCTTAAAGCCCTTGTCCTAAAGTTCTGCTTGATCTTATTTGAATTTCTGGACCTTCACAAAGGTGCACCAGATCTTCCACAAACCACTGACTGCAGAAGCAGGATGTAAGTGCAATTCACTAAATCTCGAGATTTTCTTGACAAATTGTTCTCAACTTTCTTATTATTCATTTAGATAACAATCTGAAAATAATCCTTTGGTATGTTTTAAAGATGGATTAAAAATGAAAGTTAAACTCTTAATTGTGCTTCCCTGCTAGAGTTATTCTCTGCCATATGGTCTCACAAGTACATACGCAACACATTCCTGTGTGGCGTATGATGTGAGCTAACCCTGAACTGGACTTACAGTAACTAAAGAACAATATGTTATGATAGGAATATACAATAACGTCATATGTATATGGTAATAAAGACCATCTTCTGCAGCACCCAAATTAAACTATTTTTTCAGTGTAGCCAGAACTTGATTTCATCATCTCCAAGAGGTAGCTCAAACCATCAAAGTGCAGTTGATCACTCAAGCTCCTGGAGCACATCCTATTTTTTTCTTGAATTGGTGAGTAGCTGAAAGGTGAAATTGTCATTGGATAATGGACAGCTGTTATGGAAAGGACTTATGGCAATTCTAGTAATATTACTGTGCTCCTTACGTTATTGCATAGATTTTGACTGAAATTCACTGAGGGACCCCATAGAGGTCTGCAAGAATAACATCCTTCAGAGTTTTATCCTACTCGGGACAAGTGCTGATGTTATTTTCATCACCATAATTGTATAATTACATTTCTCTAGTGAATGTGGTGAGGCATGCATCCTTGAAGGATGTCAGACAGACCTGATAGTCCAGAAATGTGTGCAGCATAACATTTCCTTTCCTAGATCCCAGTTCCCAACACACCTGTGACTGGGGAAAGAACATGAGTAGATTTAAATGTGCAATTATCTCCAGTGACTTCAGAGGAATCAAAGCCAATTTATACAGGCTAAATCTCTGTTTCCATCACTGCCAGAATATATCATCCAACTGAGTTGTTCTTGGGTAGCCAAAGTGTCCTCCATTGGTTTTGATATAAAGAAATGCTGTTATTTCCCTGGTCTCTTCGTCATTCTTCAAGTAGATTCATTTCCTCCTCCTTACAATTTGTAGTCTCAGATTTATATGCTATCTTAACTCTCTTCTAAGTATTCTCTAAATCTCATACTCCTTGGGCATTACTTTTTATTTTAAATGTATTTTTGCTGTCCTACTAGAACAAAAATCTGTGCCGATCCAGGGAAGGACTGTTTTTATAGCAGGAAGAAAGGTGATTTCCATTTCAATATATATGAATTTAATAGTATTGCCCCTTCTAACACGACAGTTTTGGTTCTCCCAAGCTGACCTGTGGAGATTCAGAACCTTGAGGTGCTGAAAAAACATATTTATTATTGAGTATCTTTATGGAGATACAACAGATTCCCTTATCTTCACCCATCCTTCTGTGTAAGTGGGTGAGAAAGACAGGCACTGTGCTTATACCTCCTTTCTTCTTCCATCGGGGTACCACAAGCTAAAATGGGAACCAAGATAATACTGTTCCTGAGCAATTAATTTTCAAAAAGATACAATTAGAAAGGCATATTCTGTTTTGTATACTTCCTCGCCAAGACCCCAACTTCCTTGCGTATGTGTCAGGCAGATCCTATGATCTTTATTTGCTTTCTCTCTGCAGGGCAACATCCTGCCTACTTTTCTTTTTCCTTAATAGTTTAGCCCTTTGGTATCAACATCTTATGACAACATAAGAAGAAAAGAAAAGCTGATTTCTGCACAAGGCAAGCTTAGCGACAATCTCCTCACCTTTGTGTAGATATCCCTGAAGACTGCTCCATATTTGAGATATAGATGTTGAAAGCAGCTTTCTCAGCACACTGCATGTAATCCAGTGTTTTTCAATCAGTGTTTTTCCTTGTCTTCTGTACTTTGTATTTCTCTCTCCTGGACATTTCAAGTCACTGCTTTTCTATCAGGTTAAATCCTTCAAACTAGGAGGGGGAGGAAAAAAAGCAGTTTAAATGCATATGGGAGTTTACAGAAATAAAGGTCAAATCAATGACAATTTTTATGTTAATTCATTCTTACAGTTCTTAGGTCCTACCTAACTTGCCCTTTTTGGATGACAAAAGACTTGCATACAGCCCATTTCTGAATATTAAGGAGAAAGTGGTGCTAAGCAGCAACATAGAATACCAGTTTGCAAAAACTTCCTTTACACCACCTTTTTCCTTCGTACATATTGGGTTCAAATTCTCCTGCTTTTGCTTTCTTTTAGTAATATTCTGTGTTATGAGTGTGTTCGCTATATCCTACAGTAGCAATCATTTCGATCTTTTTCATACTTAGTCGTTGTCTGTTTCATATGCTTTGAATTTCTGCACCATTTCATCTGTCATCCTTTGTTGTAATTATCATGACGTATTTCTGAGGCTGGCTTGGTCTCCTAGGAAGACAACCTTATTGTTTTGCTTACAAGGAAAATAAGCGTTTAGAGAGTTTCTTTTCTTAAGAGCTGGGATCATACCTCTATCATTACTTCTTGAACTCATCTTCTTGTTAATGGAGAGAAGTCCTAGCTTTGCCATCACTGACAGCTTAAGCAGAATTTTCAGATTTACTGCATCCCTGAGCTAGCATACATTATAATAGTTCTGGACAAAATACTTTTGGGATTTTATCTATCATGAGTTCACGTGAATTGTGCCATTGTTTGTATGTAACTTATTTCCCTGATGGCACCTAGGAATAATGTGTGCACTGTCTAAATCCTCATCCCTGGGTTATCTGCTGTTTGTAGAAGGCTGTGTTCATACAAACAGTGAGCTATATCTTTAGGCTGAGTTACTGGAGAGACTTTTCACTCTCATGCTAATTCAATTAAATTACCCAAACTATTTTGAGTGTAATAGTTTTCACATAAAGCCACCTGAAACCTTCTCATACCTTAGGAGATAATGGTAATGTAGGAGGAATTTGTGCCCTAACAATAATTCATTAAAAACATATGTATGCCTTCCTATGGTAACTCATTGAGGAAACATAAGAACCATGGGGTCATTAATGCCACTATTTCGTCAATCTCAGTATGCATCATCCTGGAAGACTTTAACCTTCCCAGTGTAGAATGGAAGAAATAATTACTGTGTTGCCCCTGGCACAATAGCTGATAGGCATCCTCTTTAAAAAATCATTGAAAAAACAGGAAGGATAATTAGATCCAATTTTGTGATGTAGTCACAACACAGTAGCATGTCCAGCCATGTTGGTCTATCTCAATAGTATTAAAGGCTTCAGAATGGTATTTGAAAGGAAGAATAACTAAAGACATAGAAAGAAATAGAATATGAGATTAAATACAATAATAAATGAGATAAAATGCCAGATGGGTTTGCAAATACAAATTGTGCCAAACTGATTAGATGTCCCTCTTTGATAACTTTTTTTTTTTTTTTTTTGACAAAGCAGATGCCATAGAACATTTCTGGTTAGATTTCAATAAAGGATTTAAGCAGGATTTGGAATATTGTGAATTAAGCTGTGAGGGTTGGGATTAATTCAGTTTTGGTCATTCGTTTGTAAGAAAGAGGAATTAAAGTGAGAAGAGAAGCACAAACGATGAAGCTAGTGTTGTGAATGTTGTATGACAGGATGTTACAAGAGATTAGTTTGTTAACATATCAAAACAAAATCTACTGAGGGATGTTCTTGCTCTCTCTCTATTAATACACCTCAGAAAAAAGTACACAGAATTGCTCAGAATAATCTGAGCAAAGGATCCATAAACCGTCAACTCATCTGGGTCGGTACTATTCTGGAATGTAGGAGTAATAAGGACAAAAAAAGCAAAACAAATTTTAATCAAAGAATTATTGAGGTTGGAAGGGAACTCTTGAGATCACACAGTCCAACTCAACTACCCAACTCAGAGTCAGCTTGAGCAGGTTGCTGGGAACCTTGTCTGGTGGGGTTTTGAATGTCTTGAAGGACAAATACATCACAATCTCTCTGGACAATTTATTTCAGCATTTGACCACCCTCATGGGGTGAGAGTGAAAAGTCTCATAGCATGAGAGTGAAAAGTCTCTCCAGTAACTCAATAAAAATATATAAAGCTTAAACCCATTGTGAGAGACAATTTAGGACATGACATGGACATGGAACTGGATTTACTGATCTAAAGCATGATTTCTAGCCCTAACTTACTCTTTCTTTTTTATTATGTCCTCATTTCTGAAGCTAAAGAACTTCTTGATTGCAGTCCTCTTCTCCTACTACCTTGTTAATCTTCCTTTTTGGATGCTTGGGGCTTTCCCTCTTCAATCACTCATGTTGTTCTTCCCTTTAATAGGTTTTTCACAGTTCCACTAGCGTGCAATGACTTCTCTTGCAACTTTCCTACTGTAACTGCATCGCACCATGTCAGCCTTAATTTATCTGGGATTTCACTGATTTCCTGTTAAATAGCTTTTTGGTTCTTGAATTGATCTTTTTCTAATGTTTATATTTTTCAGTGTTTCGATAAAAGGTAGAGGTGAATGACTTCATAGTAAGAAAACTTTCTTGAAATAAGATAGCAGTTAAATAAGCAGTTTCATCTGTACTTACTCAGATGAAATACACCTTACTCAAACTAGAGTAACAGCTGAGCTTCCAATCTGCATCTGATAAGACAGAAAGAAAATCCATGAGAAGTTACAAACTTCAGGACAATGTACATGGAATGAGGTTTTTCTCTTTAACTCACTTTTGCAGCTTTCATTTAGGATTCTGCTAAAACCCAAAAGACTGATAACAAGTTGTGGATAGCTGCTATTTGAGTATTGCCAGTATATAAACATTCCCCGGAGAGTTCAACATTCACTGATAAGACACTTTGAACAGGAATCAATGAAACTTATATAGCACTTTATTATCTCTTTTCCTATTTCTTGATCTTCCTCTTCACCTCCCTTCAACCTCCCTTTCTCTGTCCCAGTCTTCTCTAAACAACCCATTCCTAAGTACCTTTTCTGTGTCGATCCCAGTTTTGCTACATCCATACCCAAATTTCTGATACTGTTACCTAGGTGATCCTGGCCTTATGTGGTACTACTGATGGGGTCACCTACTGACAGGATGTTGGCCTTGCAAGATTCTACTACCCAGAAAGTCCCCAATACTCCAGTTTGGTTTTCTTTGGGTTTGGGCCATTTCTCACATAACTCCAGCCATCTGTAACTTCTGTTATCTTCTAACACTGTAATTTATCATGTCTGGTAACTTCTCATGTCCAGCAGTTTCTTCTGTACTGTCTGTGTAGCTTAACCTCAGATCAGGGAATAGTCAGTGGCCTAGTCTTTCACCTGGTCACTTGCCTGCAGCCTTACGACACCATAATTAAAAATATTATTTTCATTATGAACATATGAAGTCACATGCATATAGGTGCATGCCTCCCAGACAAAGAGTGGTGGCACCTTTAGTAAGGGATATAAGGACGGCAAAAGTGCAGAACCAGGTCCCAAGGAAGGATTAAAAATGTGAGAATCTGGTATGAGAATGATAAAAATGCTACTGTGGTAGTAGCAACACAGCAGAGACAAGAGACAAGAAACAAGCTAGTTACCTTTTTGCTTTCTAATAATCATACTGTCTTTCCTAGTGCATCTGTAGCCCTCTAGCATCCTTCCAAACCTCCAAGTTCTTTAACTTGGTACCTTGATATCTCTCAAGCCCTGCAAACCCTTTGGGCATCCTTGCAATTCTTCCCTTGCTCAAATAGTTGTGGTGCATTTGAAGATTTTTAAAAGATCTCAGACTTTGGCAACACATTTCCTCTTTCAAAAGTAATCCCATCATTTCAGGTGACCATTTTGCTTTCTTCCTTCCCTCTCTTTCTGCCTCTGCATGCACACAGTATTCAGTAAAAAAAGCAGCAGTCAGTCCTTCAACATTAAGACATTGCTTTGAAAAAGAAGCCAGACGTGGCTGTTTGAAGACAAAGCAATGAACATCTGTTATACTTTCGAGGACACTGGATCTGTAGACCTATATTTTATCCAATTAGCATCAAAGAACTTGAGAACATATTATTTTGCTTTCATACAAAAAATGAAGACAAATTTCTGAGAGCAGTTCAATCTTTCCCACTTACATTTAATTGCCCAAAACATTTAACAAGTACCAAGCCTGTAGGCAGGACTGCCATGCTTAGTATTTTCTTCTTTGCTCCTCAAGATAAAGGCCAAGCTCTGCAGTTTTGAAAAGCAAACGAAAGAAATGGAAATACCTTCCCTTTCCAAAGATCTGCAGATTTTAAAGGATACTGGGATAAAAAGAATCCTCAAAGCTGTCTGCATGGTGGCTAAACAAGATTAGGTAAAACACATCCTCTCCAATGCACACACAGAATATAAAACATGTTAATCCCTCTCCAGAATGGTACCATAAGCAGTTACTATGCAGAAGAAACTCACATACAGTAAGCAGGCCAACAAATACATCTCCCTTGGTCAGACTTTGTACCCTAAATCTGTGCTGCTGGACTCTGAAAGGAACTGTACAAGACCACTGGTAGCAGAATTACAGAAAGAAAGATAGTTTACTCTTTATTCTGCTAAAATGAAAATACTTCAAGTGGCTTCAACTGATAGATGATTGTTAGTAAAAAATTAATTTCAATGAAGATAGAGTATCCCCATCATATAAAAGTGAAAGATTTCTCTTTTTAGCAGACTAACTACAGCAGCAAGTTTTTAAAAAATCCCAAAGCCCCCCGATGATGTAACCACTAAAGCTTTTGTGAGTTTAAGGAACCTGGCCAAGCCTCTTCCCAAATATGCCTGTCTCCCTATCAGTTGAATTAACAGAGAGCTAAATCCCTTCACTGCAAGCTACCGCTGTTAGTTCCCAGTGAGTACATCATTTACATGTATCACCCTGCTCTTTCTTTTATTGTGTTCTTGTTTTGGTTCACTGTTTCCCTTAATTTGAAATGCCAGTTTCCCTTGCTGTACATTTAGAGGTATTTGGTAGCAGGACAGAAAAGGCTTGTTATTGAAGCTGAATTAACCTAACAAAAACAGAGGAAAAAAATTCAGAGCCGCACACAGAGCCATTAAACTTCAATCACACTTTCAATACTTAAACAGCATAAGCTCGATACAAACATAATGTTTCTTTAATTCATGTTTCTTTTTCCTCCTTTGCGCATCATACATCTGTATCTATGGAATGGATATGTTTTATATATCCAGTTATAACAAAGACAGAAAGCATGTTACGTGTAAAGAAATATTAAATCACAGCTAATTCTGGTTTCTTATTTGTAACTATAAATTAGTTCTTTTGTACCTGAAAAGACTGTTATTATCAGTGCAAGGACACGTTTACAGTACTTCAAGTGCAAAGCTCAAATTGTACGGATTCGGCATATACAGTACAGTATTTGTTTCTTCAAAACCCACTGGGATTTCAAGTCACCAAGCATTTATTATGCTGAAACAGTCTTTTAAAATGGATTATTTTGAAAGCTTACAAGGAAGAGCTCCTCCATCTCTATTAGCAAGCTGTGGACTGGTTCCCTTTGTAAGAAGCTGCAGGGGATGGAAATACTTGGCATCACATTGCACTTTGCTCAGGAAAATGTTCAATATCCTAGTACGAAATACAATAAGAGAGCTGTTTACCATGGTGTCTATCACAATATCTGTTCAGAACCGCCAAAAAACCAAGGGTCTTACAACAGAGATAACAAAATAGCCAGGAAGACAAAAATCTCCTCAACACTTGATTTAGAGAATTTCTGTGGGAATCTGTGGTTCATGCTTGAGGGTACAATGCTTCTTGTTTAACATAGTTAATATCCATTCACTATTCCCTGCACCACTACAGTTACACACATATTGTACACAGAAATGGGACACAAACACTCTGGATTACCACCTATGGTTTTATTAACTGACAGATAGATGAGGGGAGAAATATAATAAAGGCTTATGCTAGCCCAAATGAATGGACTTTTTAACAGCAGTGGGGAAAAATAAGAAACATTGTCATTGTAAGGTGTCATAGAAACTTAATGTGTTCTAGAAACAGGAAGGTGACAATTTTCATTACAGATCAGTTTTGTTCTCTCAAGATTAAAAATCAAAAGGAAGCAAATCTCTTAATCGCCTCATAAACAAAGCTTTTTTTAAGGCTGATCCGAGATGCACCATCTCCAATGCAGCAATGTAAGGAAACACCCAACAGACACCCAGGTACTCTCATTTATTGCCCTGCATTTTAAATTCTGATTGTAGTAGCAATATTTTGGAGTGAAATCAAGTGAAAAGCAAATTATTTCAGATTTAAATAAAATTTTTAAAATCCCAATATCACTTGTTAGGATTGCATCTAAAGACCTCAAAAAATGCCTAGTTGATTTTTCATATCCTGAAAAAATAGATGAGATGGGAACTAATGCTGGTCCTTAACAATGGATCTTTGAATATGTATTTTTAACTATTTCTATATAGTTGGGGTTTTTTCCTAGAGGAGTTAGCATTATCTTTCAAAAGTTCCAGGAACTCCTGCATAATAAAGCAATATCTTTTAGAGGTTTGTGATAGTTCAGGATTCCTCCTGAGGAAAAACTGTCTCCAGAGTCATAGTCTATACTGTTTTTCAGTCTTATCAAAACACAGTTAAAAAAATCACTTTTTAAGAACTATTTGAATATGGAAAGCTGAACACATATATGTGTTTGTGGTATCTCTCCCTTGAATAGAAGCTTTATTCTGTACTGAGTGCTGGATGTCTCTGGGTCCATCATGTAATTTCTGAAGCCTTCACTATTTTGGCATTCAGAATGAAACATTTTCTCAAAAAAATAATGCTTCTCTTCCACCTTCCCTAATGTAGAGTACTAGAAGTAATATTCAGTCACTACAATGACTTAGACAAGCTGAGGTGGTAGGCATTCTCATCTTAGAAATCAGAGGGAAGAGAAGTAATTCTGAGGACCTTGTGTATCTCTACATAATGTTAATGTGGCATTTTTTTTTCATGGTGGTGTTCTGAATAGATGAGTTATCACAACTGACATAAAAGAGTAGCTTGGAAGCTGGCTTGTACAAACTCTTTGGTATGACCGGTGAAGGTAGAAGGCATGAATGTACTGCAATATTTTTTGATTGAGTGAGCCATTAGTAATTTGAGTCAGCATAATAAAAATACTTTCAAACAGTAATTTCATTTCTGTCATAAGCAGTTCATTACAGAAGCTTTTCTCCCTCTCCCTCTCCCTGTCCCTACTAACTTGTTTTGTTTTCAGTTTTCAGTCTAAGTCTTTGAAGCCATTGTAACAGCTCTGGATTTGAATTCTCTGAAGAGGTCCACTACATGGAGGGTATAACATTAGAAAAGACAAATTCTTATAAAGGTGTAATTCTTCCCCACAAAAATAACTTTGCTGTGAATGTTTAAAATACATCACTTTAAATGTTGGTTTGTTTTTTTTTTTTAAAGAAAAATATGATTCATAAAACAATTAATTATAAGAGGAAAAAAGTATGTCACCCAGAGTTGGCAACTGTCCAGTGACGAAACATGCTCCAATATCCTTTCACCTATATTCTTTCAAGAGATACATCAATTTTTAAAAATCAGTTAAACAGGTAGTTGTAGGAGCACATGAGAATTGTGCCTGTCCAAAATACAAATACCACTCTTAAAATTCTTACTTTTTCCTTTTTCCTGGTTGTTTTCAGGGAGCATGCAGTATGTAGTAGTAAATCTAGAATGTTAAATTATAATGAAGCATTAAAGCAGAATGTAATTTTAATCAAAAGCACAAAACTTCAACTAATTTTGACTGTTTTGCATAAAATCTTTCATTTTGAGGTCAAATTCTGCCTGGGGTGAATGGACATAACTGACAGCAAAATTTGGGAAATAAACTTATTTATTCATCTGTCTTAATGAGAGGATTCTATGACTTGCTTCCTATCTCTGAAGATTTTCTGGCCTGCTGGGTAAGAACAGCTTTGTCGATGCCATTTGATCAAGACCAGGTATTTAAAGTCTTTAACCTATTTTCCTCTTACTACCATATCTTTTTGGCTGTCCTAGTCTTCTCACCATAAGCACCAACAACTTGAAACACCAACATAATGCCATTTATTAGAGGTAAAATGACTTTAGGAGAGAAGAAATGGTTCAACAACATCAAAAAAAAAAAAACAAACAAACTTAGTTATGATCACCTCCCTTTTATTGAACAAATCTGACTAAATTGTGAACATTGGCCCTGAACAGGATAATGCACTCTAAGCATGAAATAAAGAGAAAATGGACAATCTTGCAGATTCAGAGCTTTATCATGACCTGCAATCATTTTATACCTATATTCTAGAATGAGAAAGAGATCTTTTTTACCCCATTATGCTTTACATGTCTGTTAGAGTTCAGTATCACAGCCTGTGGGGTTACTTTCTTTTCTCAAAGTCAAATCTACTGATTCACTATATCTGATCACCTCATACACTGGGACTTTCCTGTACTTTAAACATAGTACTTTGCAGTTCATTTTATGAATCTCAGCATGAGCTGTAAACATATTTGTTTTCTGATGACAAACATTGTTCTCAAGGTAATTTCATCTAGATAAAATGATTTTTTTTAATCCTCCCTTGCCAATTTGTCCTATCATAATATCAGTAATTCATGTTAGTATTATTAAAAAATGTCATACATGTATGTATCGGATACAAAAAAATTTATTTGCTGCTGTATTTAAATAATATTGCTCTATCAACTCAGTCACAGGAAGTTTAAATCACTTATGTAGATATAATATTCTCCTGTATTTTAGGCAGGGAGTTGGAAGGTCTATGTCTTGGTCCTCCGAATTTTTGAATTCATGTTCCACTTTCCTTAATTACTTGAAGCAGGGGCCTTTCTGCATGTGTGTATTACGTCTGCTTTTCCAAGAGCAAACTCTGCTCCACTTACAACCCTGTGTATGTATTGTGGTTTTGCATGTCATTTTCATTTGTGTAATTTTTTACAATTGCTTTGTTTCTGTCTTCCTTTACCGTGTAGGAGCTCTCACAAGTTTATTTCTCCCTTTTTCATGCATCAATACATAACTCTGCTACAGAAAACTAGACCCATTAGTATTTCATAGGCTTTATAAACTGAAAGGGCAGGAGATACTTCAAGTGAAACTTCAAGCAGTTCCTTGAAACAGGAATCATTTAGTTTTGTGTTACACAAGAACTCAGGTTAGGCAGTCATAATAGTTCCTTCTTTCCTTAAAATCAATTATTCTATAAATCAGTGCAGTCCTGTGTTGTTTTTACAGATGTCTGTAGTAACCTGAACATAGAAATTTCAAAAATACTAATAAGGAAACTATATAAAATAAAAATAATGACGGCTATTGTTCTCAGTATGCTCTTCAGCTGAGTGTTCAATGCAATAAAAAAATCTTCCTTTTTAAATATCTCCACAATTGCCTTAGAGTTCAAGCTGGAACTCAGTTTTGCCGATGAGACAAGTGCTATTGTCCTAACATTTTTATAAGCCTTATACAAAGGGATGTAACCTTAACTGGTAAAAATAACCTATAGCTCTTCTAATTTTATATGATTGTGTTCATCTCTTGCAGCTGAGGATTCACCCCAGTTATCACATAAGCAAAATTACTATTTGCTTAAATAAAATGTGTTGTTGCTGACAAAGTGGAACCGCAAACATTACAACCTGTAAAGACAGCAGGGGACCTTGTGTTGGAAGCTACCTTTACGGTGAAGGGTAATGCTGAGGTGTAATTGGCAGTTGTGGTTCGTGAGTATGTAGTTCACAAACAAGGTCTGCAGACATTCTTCTCCTGTTATAGGAAAATAAGAGCCTTCATGAGGATCACAGGATCTCTTTTCCAAGAAAAGGGTCTTTTCTTTCACTGTCACAGTGCCCAAGAAGCCTGCATCTGCTTTTCTCCTGTCTTTAGTTGTTCTGTGGCACACGAAAGCTGATGGGTGCAACCAATTGTAATGAGCCATGCAATAATGATTCTTCACTTTGTCTTCCAGAGGGAGGAATTCCAGTGTTTGGAAGACTGTTCCCCTAGAATTATCACCAGCTATATCATACTGAACAATCTGACCAACTTATGAATGCTGGGCACAATGCCACTGCAACAGATGGGCATGGATGCAGTGAGCCAAAAAAATCGTGTATATGTATCAAATGTGAGAAATGAGGGCAAGACTCCAAAGACAAAAATATAGAAGTGTCAGTCTTGATCTGATACAACTTTCATTCAAAGATGGTTCATCACTACAATCTTGGCAGATTAACTAAAAGAAAAGATGCTCAAACTGTGTAATAAGAAATGTGGCCCACTTAACCAGGTAGAATCATGGCAGTAATCAACAAAGTAGTCTACCCTCTCTCGTCTTCTTGCAGTGGCTAGCAAGGAACGGGCTAAAACAAGCATAATAAATTAACAGACCTAAACTCTGTATGCTCATCTGTATTTCACCTTTACAATGCTATATATACAGCCACACACCTCTAAGAGCTGGATAGAAAGTAGTGAACAGAGGAGTGGAGGTGAATCCCATCCTGTGTTAGAGTACTCCTGGACATCTGTCAGTCTCTTTCTGTTTTGTGGAAGTGAGATTTATGAAGGATCCTATTAGCCTCATGGTGAGGTTTACACCTAAACTCACAGCTTCTCAAATATTACCATTTCCAGTGTCTATGCTGCCCTTTTTCTAGCCAGCACTTTACAGAATTAAACAATGCAAACATTTCAAGGCTTATTTCCACTCAGTGCTAAAGAATGAGCAATGCTTACCCATGCTTTCCCTCCTGGTTGGTCTCCACTTAGACATCTCCCCAAAGAGCAACAATTTTCCATCAGCTGCTGTGTATGCTTGGCAAGATCTTGCAATATCACAGCCTTTATATACAATATTACATTTCTTCTGATATAAATATCTTCTTTACAAATGGTGATTATAATAAAAATGCACAACCACAAATAATAGAAAATTGAAAAGAAATTAACCTGTGCAGACATACATATGAAAAATTAGGATATATTATTCATTTCAAAAGAAAGAAAGTAAAGGTAAAAAACTAAATCTACCTCCAGATCTCTCAAAATACCACTGTTGGCCTATCCAAACTTTGACTTCTTTCCAAGACCCAAAATGTAACTATTCAGTTTTGTTTGTTTGTTTGTTAAAAGTACTTTCCTAATCGAAATATGAAATAGTTGTACAGCTCTTATGACTGAAGGAAGGGAGGGAGGAAATCTTTCAGTCAGCAGGTTCTAGAGCACGAATGTACAAATTATCCTGTTTTAACGCACCTACTTACAATGCATCTGTAATTAAACCCATGGCGACACTGAGCTTGTTTCAATCTCTACCGAAGTCAATGGAACTTCATGCAGGAACATAGGTGCCCTCTCCACACACAGATCTTCCTGAAATATGAAGGTCAGAAGGTAAATGACCAGGTCAGAACTATGAAACAGTTATCATAAAAAATGGCCCCTGTAAAGTTCATGGGTGTTGTGAAGTTCAGTGGATTAATGAAGCACACTGCACAAAATCCCTATGCCTCATTCAGAGCATGACTGAACATACAGAGGTACATCTATAGTCGAAGCGTGTGGTAGAGGAAAAGTCACAGTGTCTGTGGATGCTGACACTATCAGAGTGTTAGATGGGGTCTGTAGATTTGTCTTGAAACACTCAGACCCCTGAAAACTTTCTAAGCAGCTTTGTGGATCCTATTCTTTACGAATAATTTATATGAAATATTTTTCTAAATGCATATTTCAGTTCATGTACATTTATTACTTAAAATTCTTATTCTTTTGAAATTAATTGTCTTATTTAAAATCTGAGTGATATTGCATATTCAGAATTAGTTTTATTGGACACGTAAAACTATATTTGTTTGGAAGGATTAAAACTGTTATGAATAAGTTTCTGTTTTATTGCCTACAGAAAGCAATAAAATGCGTTTTTCAACTTCTGTCAAGCAGTCATGCTACAATTAGCTTTCTGCAAACATAACTACATAACTCACCTGTGGTCACTTGACAAGTAACGTGAAAATGATCAAAATGAAAAGTTAAGTTCCAAGAAACTTTTTTCAAGTAAGACATTATTTTCAATATTTGCTCAAAAAGTCCTTGAAATTTTGACGAAATTTTCTTCAATATTTGACATACACTAGCATAAAAATCAGGAATCTTGAAGTCTTGTAAATTTTGCTATAATTGCTAAAAATCATTTCTCTCCTGAAACTTCTGAAAAATGTTTTGCATTCTCAAAATTATATCATGTTGTTGCTCTTTTTTTCCTTCTAATGTAACTCTGAGTTGCCTGTGCAAGTTTATTCTTTACATATGAATGTTTCAGATTGCTTTTTATCATTGGTTTTGGTTTGTTTTGTTTGTACATAAAGATAAATCTTTTACTGGTGCATATTAAGATAGAAGGACCAGATTTCTTTCAGATGTGCATGTGTACGGAACTACTCACACATAGACTTCAGAAGCTGCTTTCTACAATGAATATAATATAAATAGAGAGTTTGCACTCTCTTCCTTCACTGTCATCTTTGTTCTCTCCATTTTGTTTTTCCCTCTCTCCACTTCTCCACTACATTCATCTTTCTTTCTACTATCTTTTTCATTTTTAGTTTTCCCGTTTCACCTGAATTAGATAGGGACACAGTGATTTGTAAGTTCAAATTTAACTTTAAAACTGCTCATGGTCAAATGTGTTTAACATCAAGCCAAATCTAAGTGCAATTTTTGGTAGATAATCAACTGGAATTGATGTATTAATAAAGTAGATAATTCTCTTTCATACCAAATTTCAGTGAATAATGTAAAAAATAGGACGCACTAGATGAAACTAAAAAAAAAAGCAATTCTGTTGCACTGTAATTCCCATATACATTGCTTGCTAGTGAAAATCCAAGCTAAGCAGGAGATAATATTTCATGAGGGACAATATTCACACATGATTCTTACCCAGGCAAGGTTTCTGCAACTGAATTAATGATGGGACTATCAAATTATTTTATAAGGGATCTGTCATTTGTAAGCTATTTAAAGTATAGTTAAAGCTAGCATTGCGGCAGAAGACTATATACCATAGGTCTCTACAACTTTAATGAGGAAGGATTTATTTTTTGTTAAAAAGAAATTCAAAAGGGGGCAGTGTACTTTAATTAAATAAAACACAATGGAGATTTTTTTCATGATCTCTGCAGTAAAACACACAGTAATAAAGCCATGTGTGCGTGTCTTGTTTCCCCCTCCAGATTCCAGTGCTAGCAAAAGATTTTGCCCTTGATCATGCGGTTTTAGACATGAAAGGCTTCAAATCTATCCAAGCTCACGATGAACACAGAATGCTAATTTGGGTTCACATGAAGAGCTGGACAAGCAAAGTCTTTTATTTTAAATTGTTAAAAATGTAGTCTTTTTGAGGTCCTTTTCCTACTATAGGTTTCTGAAATACATAAAACTGATTCACTGATCCCCTGTGAAAGAATAAATAAATTCTATAAAATATATTTTTGATACTAGCATGCTTCTCTATATTTGAAGAAGCTTAAAATGTTATCTAATTAAAAGGTATATGCCTTTACATATACTCTATACTCTTTTTTACCATATTGTAATTATAAACTGTTAAATGGAAATAATTTTACACAAAACAGTGTATACTGAAAAAATATAAAAGGCTTAAAATCAAAATACAACAAAACTCACCAAAACAGGACATCTCCCCAGAATGTATCAGCCTGGAAAGAGGTATTTTGGAGAACACTGATGAAGAGAAGAAAGGAGGCATTCACTGAATTAATAATTTTCTAAGCAACTTTATATGGAATCTATGAGAAACTCCAAAATTATGTATTAAATTTATTATATATGATGGTACCATGGGAAATAAAATACATGTTTTATTGTGATGAGTTTAGTGTGGCGATGCATCCCTCTCTCTGTTTCTCTCTCTCAGTCCAAAAGAGTGTCAAGTAAATCTGTCTAAGTAGAAAAATGTCGTAATTTGAAGTTCAGTATCTGGGGATGTGCTACAAGCAATTACTTCATATCTCACTGGAACACAGAGACTCTGTCCCTTTTTAAGAATGTAATGGTTCAAAACTACTAAGTTTGTACCACGAAAAATTAACTTACCATTGACTCATCCATGAACATTGTTCATTACCATCACTGAACAATTGTAATTAAATTTGAGGCAAAGAAAAAGGAGAGAAGAGGAGAGGAAGAGCTAATAGAATTATTACTACTGCTAGATACCACATCTGACTAGAGACTGGCTGACATTTCTCTGCCACCTAGAAAACAATTACCTCAACCCTTTAGACTGCTGACCTCTACATCTGACTAGATCAGTCTACTTCTGAAACCATCTATTTCAGTTGTAAAGTTGTCAGAAGCATGTCTCTTCAACGTAACTGCAGTTGCTCTTGCTGTCCAAAATTGTTGTTGTTGCTGGAACCAAAATTATTTGCTAGCAGAAACATTCTGTAATTCTTAGCTGTAGATGGGAATGAATGGATGAATAGAAATCCAGTCCAAAGAAAATGACAAAGAATGAAGGCGAGGACAGGATCCTTGTCCTTCCTGAATTCATTTTCTTGCAGTTTATGAAGTTTAATGTTCTTGAAGTATTTTGATTTTTTGTCTTTTCTGGAAACCAGATTAACAGGAATGTAGCATTCTGGAATTACCACTTCACAGTAAAGACAAACTATCATCTCCAGGTGTTCATACAACCGGTGATAAAACATAGGTAGAATCAGTATCAGAAACAAAAAAACTCAGTGTCCCAGCTACAATTTTTTCTTGCAGCATTTTGAAATAGTGGAAAAATTTTAACAACAATGAAATCTGAAGAACGGACCACTACAATGCCTTTCATTACAGATGGCAAGCCTTTTTACTTTTTCATCTACTACCCTCTATAAGCTATGAAATGCCTTCCAGTGTTGATCGACCCTTGTGCACATCTTTAGAAGCTATATAGTGAACAGAAAAATGATCATTTAAATTTGACAACAGGCATAGAGATACAAGGGTAATATTCATGTAATGTATGAATCCAGCAGGAAAGGATAAAGTTTTTGAGCAAAGGCTTTTGTTCTCTCCAGCACTTCATGAAAGCTTGTGAGCCAGGCTGTGAGTAAACCACATGAAAAACAAATCACTTTTCTTGAAAAGTGTCTTGAAAATACCATAAAGTTGTACTAAAAGGAGGTGAGATCAATTAATTGCATCCTATCTTAGAGATCCTACCCTCCGTCTCCTTCTAAATAAAAAATGAGAATACACACTAAATATATATATTTTATATATATATAAAAAGATCAAGAAAAGCCTGAATCTCTGTGCCTGTAGTATCAAACAGGTCTATTTGTGTTGATGACCTGTAGTTCAGGCAAACATAGTTGACTTAGAACAGAGCTGGAGATGCACTAGCATCTACAGCATCAGCAGTATGTGTTACTCCAATCACTGAATGACAGGGAGTCATGACTAGTAAGCCAGTAGTATTCTGATGTACCTTTAA
The DNA here is from genome assembly GCF_000690835.1 of Fulmarus glacialis. Taxonomy (NCBI): domain Eukaryota; kingdom Metazoa; phylum Chordata; class Aves; order Procellariiformes; family Procellariidae; genus Fulmarus; species Fulmarus glacialis. The sequence goes on along the minus strand of NW_009193445.1, from coordinate 21,335 downwards.
AATGCTAAAAAGCAGTTATCTAACACCAAATATCAGCTATTGCAAACATGTATTCAGACACCATACTGGATTCTGTATTTAGCCGAGCCATGTAACAATATTTCACTATAAATTTTCTTGCATTAAAAAACCTTCACATAATACTTTAACTTTTGTCTAGACAAAATTAGGAAAAAAATTATCATTGCAGACCCAAGATAATTTTCCATTTGGTATTTATTCATTTATACTTACTGTGCTAATTTTAAACATTCTTACAATACCTGGTGAAAGTCTTTAAGTATTTTCATGATTATATTATTTGCACATCAAATGTTAATACAATTTTTTAGTGGGTACACTGTCTAATTAGATGGATTTCCCACTGTGAATGGCAACATTTTAGGAGTAATATCTTAAACTAAATTATGAATGAATTTTGGGTAATTTCAAAGATGAAACATTTCTTTTCACCTGATCCAGAAAGAATACACTATTCCTCCACTTCCCTAGCCCCCCATCCAACCCATCAGAAGTAGTACAATCAGGTACAATCACATCACTGAAGGAATGCTGCATAGCATGATGGTCTCTAAGCAGTTTTTATACTAATCAAATCCAACGTGTCATTCATCTTTGCAGTTATTCATCTAAATTTGGCTAATCACTATAGATAAGCTTCATTTAGCTGTATGTCATGAAAGCACCTGGAAATGGAAAATTTGCTGACATTTTCATTGCCAATCAAGAGTCTATCACTTCAGCACCAATACTACCACTTGCTGAGGAATCTCACCACTCTGCCTCATGGACAAAAATACACTCGTTGGATTCTGACTTACTACAGAAACACCCAAGGTACAGATTCCAGCTGCAAAAGTGCTATTTCTGTTTATATGTGTGTTCAGCAACTCTTATTCAGTTCTTATGTACCAGCAGCAAAATTAGCAGCATGATCTAGAACCAATTCTGAAATCACCAGGTCAGAGGTGACATTGTCAGTGCTTTTGCTGTTGCCATCATTATTACTATATCTGTGTGCTATCCATTGCCCACACTCCTACAGTCTGACATTTTAAAACACAAACCAAAAAGACAGTTCATGTCCCAGAGAATTTATGGACCCACTACAGTATGAGAGAATGGGTGAAAACACACAGTTGACATTTCATAAGAAAATAATGAGACAGAATTACTAAGTCCCCCATAGGCATTTTGGCAAAATATAATTTTATGAGAACTCTAAAGATACTGATTTCTGTTGAGAATGTAGAGATATTGAATTGCTTTATAGAGGATTATGAAGACTAGCATAGTAAAGAACATGAACATAATTATTTTTAAACCTTAAAAGTGGCTGGTAAAGACTTGTCTGGTTGAAGACAAGTGTTGAATGTCAGTAAATTCACAAGAAATGATAAAAGTAGTAGTGATAGTCTACAATTTGAAAATGAAAACAATCATCTGATGTTGAATATAATTACAAAATTAACATTTGTTGTATGGTGGAAGTAGTAGAAATATTCACAGAAAGAAGATACAGGACAAAAGGGACAGGCTGGAAGAATTATCATTCTGGTGCACTCTGGGTGGATGTCAGCTGATGACATTTCTCATAACCAGAAAAAAAATATACTGGAGTAGTGGATGTATGCAACATTCAACTGACAGAAAGGACTTGAGAATTGTGAATGCACAGGAAATACTGTGTCACAGAGAATCAGCTAGACATAGATATAATTTTCACAACTATATGTAGAGGTATGACCAAACTGAAGATAATAATAGAGATGGAAACCATAGCCATCATGGTGACATTGCTTGTGCCCATCATAAAGGATGGAGAAACTCCACTGTGCACTTCACACTCCTGGTCCTACATATGAACCTTTGTGTGTCTTCATTCTTGTATTCCACCATTTCTGACTGTAATTTTTTTAAGGATTGTTGGATGTATAGACGAAGAGGTATCTATGGGGAAAAGTTCTTCTTCTCAATGTTTGTAAGGGTTACCAGAAGGCTTCTTAGGATTTTGTCTCATTGTGCAATCCAGCACTTCTTGCAGTGTGTATCTCTGAGTGCATGAGTGCACTTCTCCCACAGTATAGGCACAGCTCTTTTCCGCTGCAGGGGAGGAAAAAAGTTTTGTGAAGAATTTTGAGGATGATTGTAGAAGGAAGCAAAATTTTATAATTTCATATCCAGGAGGGTTGACCTGGAGCTGGCAGGTGGTAATTGATGAGGATTCCTGAGAGGTAGGCCAGTATTTCATTTGGGCAGAAGGAAACAAGTCAGGGTTTGTTTTCAAAATATATCGCATAGTGGCTTTTTGATTAAGAGTCTGCAGATGAGAACAGTGGTATAAGAAGAAATACTGGCATCCAGATCAGCTCCCATGTCTGATGCATCTCCATTATTACCCTTCCTCATCGGGCTGCAACCCACAGGAAATCAAACTCCTGGGATGAAGAGACACAAAGGGATGCCCTTACCACAGAGAGGGGCAGGTCTTTGCCTCAGCCACCATTACTGCTACTGAAAAGGAAACAGAAGTTGGGCTTTGTGGCACCCTCAGAAATCTGTAAGAGGTGATAAAGACTATTCAGTCAAAGAGTGGAAGACCAATCAAAAAGGAAAGATGAACACCAGAGAAAGATGAAATGAAGTCCTGCTTGCAAGAAGAAGAAAATGAGCTAGCTCTGTCAAGATAAGATAGTAAATCAGTGAATATGTACTGTTGCAGAGTTTTGGATTTGAGAAGGCATTTAGGGAATTAGATGAAAGTAATTTCTATTGCATTGAAGATACAGAAATGGGCTGGAAAAAGTATAGAATGTGATTAGAAATTAATACTGAACAGCAATTGCAAACATTATTCTCAGTGAGCACACTGATAAAAAGAAGGTCAAAGTTTGTAGAATAAAGCAGAGTCAAGCAGACTTTTTCCTATCACAGGAAAAACTGAACCATTTTGCTGAGCAATACAAGTTTTGCTGAACAGTAAGGCACTGTGTGGTACTGTATTGTAAAATGCCATCGGGAAGGAGGGAGAAGATTAAAGTGGGTGTATTGGAACCAGTGGGAGAGTGAAAGGAGATAAGATGGGATACTGTGAAAAAAAAAAGTGGAAGCAGAGGAATCAAAGGGTTTGAAGAATGGTACCATGGCAGCTCAGTTTGTCCATGTGGGGTCCAGTTAACCTGGATAAGCTTTGTTCACCTACGATGAATACAGACCTGAGGAGAAGGAGATCAAGTACAAGGTGAAGGAAGTCAGCGTAGCTGTGGTAACTACAGACACTTGCTTCTTGCTGAGAGCAGGAGCCTAGGATGTAGACACTGCAGCTGGTGGTGATGGGATAGACCTGCAGAAAGAAGAAAAAACATGAAGTGCAGAAAAGCATTGTTGATACCATTGGAAAAAACCAGGAAGAGAAGGCAGAGAGAAGGAAGCTGAGAGCTTGTAAGAAGGCACAGAACAGTTGAAGAGGAGAGGTTGAGAAAAAGGTAATAACAAGTGGGGCACAAAATAGTGGAAGAGGAACCAGGAGAGCTGGGCTTGATGAAGACTGAATTAAGTGAACAGCCCATGCGGGTATCAACAAAGCTGAACAACTAAGGGACAACTGAAAAGGAGTAAGAAAAAGTTCAGCTAAGGTATCAGATGAGTAATCAAATACAACTGAGTTACTGATACTATTCACTGTAGCTAAACTCTTCTGTAACTATCTGTGAACCTCAGTCCTTCAAATCTTCACTAGTAATATATATTTAATAGTACATTTGTGATTATTTGAAGCTTACATAGAGACTCCATAGCCTCTCTTTTATACCTTAGCAAGCTGATTTCTTCCTAGAAGCAGTCTATGAAAGGTGATGAAGGCAATTTAAAGGATAACATTTTTCCTGGAGCCAATAGTGGCAATTTTGTTTGGATTTACACATCACTGTATGGCGAGAGAAAACCAGATTAAGTGGAAAAAGATATAAACAAAATCATTTTGAAAGAGTACTCAAGGATTTACGGTACTGTACTTGACTAAAAGTGATTGGCAGCACATTAAATAGAGCTTTGTGTCAGCTGCAGAGTGGACTCTGCAAAGACAGGATGTCAAGTTACGAACTGCAGACTTTGCGACTCCAACTTAACTCCTTGTTACATTTCGTGATATTAGCTAGGAGAAAGTTTATATCTACAGTGCTGGAGAAATTAAACACACACACATTGTCATGTTAGCCAAGCAAAATTTTAACTAAAATAAAATATTAGTGAAACAAAACTAAAAAGAGAAACAAAACAATCCTGGCATTTTTATAAGTAGGTTATTTCAACAAGAACTAGATGGGTTGCAGAGGCCCTACGCTAAGCTGTAACTTTGTCTTTGAAATAAAACTATTAGCTCTCCCTGTAGGTTAGGGCTTCTTTGGTTTGACAAACTTGATTTAATTGGTTTGTAAAGATTACTTGACAATCTACTCTAGCTTTTTTCCTCCATTAGTGCTTATGACTCCACAGTTACAGTGGTGATCGCCACAGATAGAAGGGCCTGGTTTATATACAAGTAACCAAGTTTATTTTACTTTTTTCTACTCATTTAAAAGATTTTCTCAGGAAATACCTACTGAGATCTAATTGAGTTCTGGAAACATATGGGAGCCTAAAAGATGTGGACACTGAAACCAAAGTCACAAATATTCCCTACTGGCAAAAATAAATACTTTGAACGCTATGTTCCTTTTATGTGAGGATCTCAAAGCAAATATTAGTCAGTGATTCTACATTTACGTTGGCCCTGTGAGAGAAGTAAGCAGTGTTTTAATGCCACTGTCTACAGCCTACAGACTATGGTCAGAATTCTGTTGCCCTTGTAAACTATAGACTTCAAGGAGACCTAAAGACATCTTTTAGTATCAAATCCTTCTGATAACAATTTTCAGAAGAACTTAATAAAGTACTCTGAAGAGTTTTGCTATATATGCTGTTAGTGCCACACTTGTAACATAGTAGTTTGAAATCATATAGTGCTTTGTTTGCCTTTGTTTGCAAATACTGTGTGTAAATGGCAGCTGCAAATAAGAACAATTTTGTCTAAGGGAGAGAAAGATTTAAGCTTTCATATGTTCAGAACATGGGCTGTGCACCACAATTACATTTTCCAAGATCTGACTCCTCTAGAGAAGCAAAATTAATAAACTATCTGTATCATAATTAATCAGCAGTTTCCTGAAAAAGCCCAAACATTCACCAGAACTGTTTATTTTAAAAGTTGCTTTGCACAATATTTCATTATTACTGAAAAGACTAATGAAGCCGCACATATTTGGTACCTCTGAAGATCAGATCCTAGCATTTTTAATTGGTCATGAGTAGAGTTAATAGGAGTATGCATTTGTCATCAATCTGTTCCATGAAGATTTACAGTGAAACTCTCATTTTCCTGGGTGATTTCACCAACCACAGGAATAAAGTCCATGTTCTGTCCAGCACTGACTCTGTGTTCACAATCCAGCAAACACAGAAAACTCTCTATTGTAGTGTTAAAGGTGTCTTGTGTTTGATGTCACAAATCTGCCACATACTAAGGAGGAAAGCAAATCAGGAGGAAAGCAATACAGGAAGGAAAAAAGAGCATGAAAAAAATTGAAATTGGATGATTACTGATGGAATTAATAGATTAAGAGAACGTTTTCTCTCTTCAGAAAAAATCATTACCCAAGTCTTTATTTTACGATATTTTATTTCTAATTTGATATGAAGCATAAGAAATTTTAATTAAAATTATGTGCCTCATTCTCATTAATTGTTTCTCTTGTTTATGCTACACAATGCATAAATATACTTACACCTTCATAAACAGATTGTGACAGGTGCGCTATATCCTCCTTTACATCATACAAAACTTACTGTCAACTATGTTCAACTAAATATATCCCTGTACATTTTTGGATATGCTAATTCAGACCAGTTCTATACACATAATGGTGATAATAAACTGTAAGAGATGCTACTGGCTTCTATTGAGGAAGGAAGTCAAACATAAATGTCACTCAAAGGATTGGTTCCTAGGATGTGAATGTTGAGAGAGACTGAGATTAGATCTCTGTAATGCTCCAAATCTGCAGTAGCCCTCCACAAAACAAGCATCTAAAGATTATTCTTAACCTTAGCACATGTATAACAGTGGAACAACAGTTCCATAGTTGTCATTTCCCTTGTTTTTCATTCTAGTTAGAAGCACTAGAAAATCAAGATTCTTAAGGGAAAAAAAAGGGTGTGTCTATAGTAAATGTAACTCTACATCTTGATTCAGTTATCAAAAAACCTGATCATTAAAAACATTCACTGAGATAATTTTATCTTGGTTTCCTCAAGCTGGAAAAAAATTACAGAATTAATAACATAAGAAAAGCATGTTTGTTAACTGAAAATGCTGTTTATGAAACAAATCCATAACTACTCCCACGTCTTTAACACTTGAGATTTTTTCCAACTGCCTCTCTTTAGAAAAGCACAACTATGGTATTGTATATTTTGGCTAGAAAAACTTTCCATCCTCAAAGGACTCACTTTTTTATTATTGGCACAATCCACACTTAACAAGAGCAATGAAGCATTCGCCATTTCAAAACAAAGAAAGAAAATTTCAGCATTCAGCAAAACTTCACCAGAACCATGAGCAGTAAGGTTTTGCCTGAACTCTACTCCCAGGGATTTCTTTCAACAGTCTCAACCACTTAACCAATGTTTTAAAAACAATTAATTTCTTTGAAAAATTCTCAAACACTAGAGTTTTCTACTCAGAGAATGTACTTTATCACAGAACAGGTAATATTTACCACTTGATCACTGTCAGGTATCCCCATGGAGAAAGAAAAGAGATACTTTATGTTGCAGTAGTGAAGACTGCTTATTTCTAATCTTGGAAGACTGGAACATATCACACAGCACACTTTAATCTCTTCCTTCACAAAAGCAAGTTTTTAAAGATCTTTTAAAATACTCCCAAATCATTACAGTTGTGGATAGATTAGGTCAGTTCATCTTTTACCACAGGGGAGAAAATTTCCATATCTCCCTTATAGCCCCTCATCTGTCTGGAGATTGTTGTGGGCAAAAGAGTCCTAACTTGGATTCCTCCATAAGCTGCAGTCCCCTCAGGGATGCCCCTGCCCCAGCATGGGTCCTCCATTACCTACAATCCCCTCAGAGGGCCCTCCTCTGGCATGGAACACCTCATCCCAAGAGTGCATCTCCAGGCGTGTTCCCCACACTGTCCCCTTCCACATGACTCCTCCATTTTGTTTCTCCAAATGCGTCTCTTCACATTTCTTTTCAGGTGACTTCTTTTTGTGTGTCCTCCTGTGTCTCTACTCACATCTCCTTTTTGTGTGTCCTCACATGCATCCTCACCTGTCTCCTCTTTTTTTTCCTTTTGTGTCTCCTCAGGTGTCTCCTCCTGGGTCTCCTGTGCCTAACAGCTACTACTCTCACTCAAATATGTCTGAATGGAGGCGCCATGTGATCCTCAGATGGGTTAAAGTTTTGACATTTGGTAGGCTGCTTCCAACCATTGCTGAGCCATCTGGAGCCAGCTGTGACTGACATCACCCCTGCTACCTACCCAAACCCTGCCAGTTATGCACAATACAGAGATCCATTTTTTACTCACCAAGATGAGTGAGCCAGATGTCTCATGTGTGAATTCTGGAGGATGCAGTTCTGCCCTTCTGACTCCACTCTGATCCCATCAGACCTGCCAACCCATTCTTCTTCATCCACAGCATTGCTGACTCACTGAACCATCATAAATGTTGACCTATATGAAGATTTGACCTTTCAAAATTGAACCAGTTACAAATACCAAATTGAATTTTAAATATTCCTCTTTTTCTGCTCAGATGACTGTGCCAGACTTCCAGAGAATATGAACTAATAGAAAGTTATTCTTCCTTGTAACAGCTAAGCAGCTGATCCACTAACTAATTGAATGTTTCACCTCCCTTCCTCCTAAGAATGTCAATTTAAAACTAACAATTTGTCAACATCTAAATTTGGTGGACATAGTCTGAACTTACTGTGTTTTAACTAGGAAAAAGAGAAGGACACATTCTGTGGCACCACATACACATTAATTTGAAAAATGCAACCATTGCTGAACAAACATAAATAATATAGACTTTGCCTTTACCTCCAGCTTTTTACTGAAGGAAAAATTCTCATTGTTCCTTGTAGAGAAAGTAAATATTCTTTTATCTACCATCACTGATCAATGAATAAACAGAGAAGTCAGTTTCAGTCATGTCAATGAATACATACTTTATCATACTTACAGATTAATTACCAAAGGTTAAATATATGTATGAGATATTAAGAGAGTGTACCATATATATTTTCATAACAAATTCCACAGAGTGCAAAGAAAATTGGCATGCAATTCTTTCTTACATCCAGGATTCTTAATAAATGATAATGAAAGGGAGAAAATAATATAAACCAGCAGTCTATATTTTAGTCTATTACTTTATCTAACATACATTTTAAAGTTGACACCACAGTAATATCATTAGAAAGTAAAGCCTATAGGTTGTTACCAACAATATTCAGTTACACTTTATTGTCATGTAATGTACACCAATGTGACATTTCTAAAGTTGTCAGCTTTGAGAAATTGTTCTTACAAATTTTGTCCTTCATATAAATTTAAGAATGAAACCTAATAATTTCCCAAAGTATTCTTAACAAGAAAGTATTTTCAATGAGGCAGAAAATACTACATAATATGAAGAGCTTGGACTATGGAAGAATTAAAAAGTGTAATTTTTTCCAGTAAGATTAAAGAAAGATAGAAGGAAAGAGGCCTTTGCTATTATTAGAAATTAAAAAGGATTCTTTCAGATAATATTTAACAGTTTGAGGAGAAATGTTGTGATAATTTTCAGATAAATCATACATATATAGTAAATAGAACAATAATAAAACCCAAATGACACTAAAAGCACTATACTGTTCCCATTGAAATAGTTTCATTTACTCAATTTCTTTATATTGTTAAATTCACTGTACTTGTGTGGCATATATAATATACAATCAAACACAATACATTCATTTTTACATTTATGTTTCAATTATCTGAATAAGGCAAATACTCAGAAAGGAAGTAGACTCTCTGAGAGGAAGGTATGTAGCTCCTTTGTCTTTAACAGATATTTTTGGTGGATAACTTTTCTAAATCTCTGATCTCCTAAACTCATTGTGCAGAGAGACAAATAGAAGGTATATCCTGTTAGGGTGAGAAGCACTCTTATGCTTCTACCCTGTATCTTTTACAGATGAGGGCACGATCATCAGGCGTTTTCCATAGGGTGAGGCTTTCTGAGAAGTGTTGCCTACACACACAGATAAAAAGAAAGAACATTAATACACACAACATTTTTGTACCAGGCAATCTTATTAATAAGGAAGCTTTCTGGGCACACTGATACAATGAGACTAGCAAAGGCAAAGTCCACAAAGAAATAAATGTTGCTTTAAATGGAAAAAGATAGTGCTGTGCGATGTAAACTCCACACAGAAGAAACTTTCCAAGCATCTCCCTTCTCCTTTATCTCAGTGTCAGCCTGGGCCCCTTGCTTTTCTCTTTTACTTCTCTCCACATAGCTGTGGTTGGCAACAAAGCCACAATACCCTGCAAAAAGCCTTCTCAGCCTTCTTTCAACCCTGCAAGATATATACTGATGCAACCCTCTCTGACAGTATCTTCCTACCCAACCCAAACTCACCATCTGCATCACTCTTCGCTGTGTTTTTGCTGGATCTTTCCTCAGTGTCAATGAGGGTCAATGCAAGTTCTTGATAGATGGGGTCTTGCATTCAGCTCTGAGATGGTGTAAGCTTGCTACTACCTGAAATGCCCTAAGAACAGCAATAGCCAGCTCAGGAGGAGCTGGGAGGACCATTAGGCATCTGGAAATGCCCCAAGTAGTTGTGCTTTCAGCTATATGCCTGCCCTGCCTTTTGGTGTATTTTATCAGTGTGATACTGAGGGTCCTCTGAAGCTATGAGCACATTATACTTGAAAATGCCATAAATACCACACCATAAATACCACAATAAACTGACAATTTCAGTCATGGAAAGTGCCTGTTATATCTACAAACACGATTGGAAACATAGGCCCTTGTAGGTATCATAGTAACTCAAAATCACATAAATTTTCCTGTGAAAATATATTCTGTTTATCAGACACAACAACCTCCACTTAAAGTATCACCCCAGACAGCAACCCCAGCCACCCCAAACAAAGTAGTACATAGTTAATCCCACCCAGACTGGACCAGCTGTATCCATGCTGCGAGCACTTGGCCTGATATCTTCTGTGCTTCACGTGGCACACCTGTAGCTCCTATAACATAAATAGGAGAATAGGTTTGGTGAATTGTGTTATTACAGTCTGACATCAACACCATTACACCATGGCCTTAACTGGCATTGTCTGGGCTGTGCCATGGGGAAACATGAAAAGTCTGGGACTGGTGGGCTGCATAGGTTTGACAAAGTCAAATATGAAAGAGGCTCAGTTGTGCAGCCTATGAGCAGTGTTACCTTGAATGGGCCGTTCTTACGGCTGTACATAGGTTTTGTCTCTGCTGTTTCACTCGAAAGAGAGTCTAGGAATAAAGGAATACGTATAAAGCGTACATGATGATGACATCATATACAATGAGGAAAATAAAAATGATATTATTTGACAATTTCACAATTGATTTTCCACTTATGTTTATTCACAATAAAACTAAGAAAATTAGTATAGCTATTAAATATATTTAGAATAAATATTGGCAAGATTCTTTCAAGTAATAGCATAAATGAATGAGAGGAAAATTTGTTTAAAATCTAAAGGTTTTTTTTCTAGGGATAGATTAGCTTGGCAGCATTTATATTAAGTAAATAATTCTATTGAAACATGTACTTAAAAATAACTGGATATAATTTAAAGGTTGTGATAGTCTGGGTTGTCATCACTAAAAATAACCATTGCCGTTGTTTCTTATTTTGAAAGAATGAGTGAAGTGCCTACCAGTGGTGTTCTTCAAAACACAAAATGTCTGCATAATCATTATCCAAAACCATGGGCAATTTCCCACTTCTGCTACATACTTCATACATGGACTGAAGCCACATGAAGAAGCCTGCAAAGTCCTCACTGAGGGTGGGAAGAGCATCAGCCCCAAGAGCTGCCTCATCCCCTGGGAAGTGTCCAGTGCCCAGGGCTGGGACTGCTCCTGTGCCCCCCAGCTCCTGTGTCCCATTCCTGGCTGAGGTGGTGGGACAGGTCCTGGCTGCCAGGCCCTGCCCTGACGAACCCTGGGGAGCCCCACCACTCCCAGCCTCTGGGAGCCATCAGCCCTCAGGGCATCCTGAGAGTGTAGTGTGGCCCTGGGAGCTCAGATCTTCCTCTGTAAAACATATTTGTAATATTTATAAACTCTCAGCGCTGCTGTGAGAATTAATTAATTAGTCTTGGCAAAGTGCTTTGAGGTCTTCAGATGAAAACTACTATGTACAGCCTCATTCCTCAGGCTGCTGCTGATTATTCTCGTTCTGTAGTCATGTTCCTGTCTGATTGTCACACACACGCTTTGTATTACTCTTACCTCATGCTCTTGATCTCATAATGAAACACGCAGTCTCATGTGCTCAGGCCATCCAACACCATGTCTGAATGAGAGGGAAGTTGTGCTAGGATGATGAAAACATATTGTGGCACCGGGGAAGAAACAGTGCCTCCTAACAGGCAGGAGAAGCAATGGAGGGAGAGTTTTAGCAGCCTAAAGTGCAATTCAGGTCTTATTGCATTGCAGAAATCGAGGTTGAGCCACTTTCACACCTTTTCTTTTTTCTTTTTTTTTTAAAGAAAATGACAACTGTTGACACTCAAGAACCTACTCAGAATTTCTTTCACTTAAAAAAAATCCAACAAACTACTATGATTGCACCACAGATACTGTAATGTTGTCTTTATATGCATCTGTATAGTGTTTCCTTAGTTAAAATCTGAAACTGGAATGTGAATGGCAAAAATTATTCTGTGCTATACAGTGTCAATGGAAAGACAAAAGAAGAGGTGGGGGAGGGAGTTGATTTCATTTCAGTGCAAAGGAATGAGGTTCCTATACCAACAAAACAATTAAAAATGAATGAAAACTAGAACAGGTATAACTCCAAAAAATGGTCTTGTGAAATCAAAACTTTTTGTTCAGAAACTATGAATCAGCTCCTTTTCAGCTCAGCGATGAGGTAAAGTTTATATTACCTTCTAAGAGGTGTTTAGTGCTCCATAATCAGGTTTGGTTGCGGGTGGAACTGGACACCTTGCCTGGTAGTCTCTGCCAAGATTGTAAAAAAAGGGATGTCAAATATCGTCCATCCTTTCATGCCGAGAGATACTTTTATTCAGGTTCTTGGCAGGAGGAGAGGGTTGACAATATGCCTGCCTTCATCACAGCCACATTCTTTTCAAACTGACTGTCAGCCTCCAGACCCACCAGATGTTCCCTTCCGTAAGCTCTAAACTTACACAAAAAAGTTATTAAAAACACATAAGCTTCTTCTAATTTTTTTTTTTCTCTTTCTCATGTACCACTATCTTTGCTTTTAGTAATAGGATTTTTTTTCCAGTTTCTGTTTTCTTCACATAATAGCTTAAGAATTTATTCATTAACGTTTAAAATCTATTTTACATTAAGTTAATACATAACTTACTTTTTAAAATTATTATTTTTGGATTATTTAAGGTAACTCAATCTTTAAATAAATGATTGAAAATGGACATGATCCACTGCCACAGCCTGTGTCAAATCGTATTACCATGCTAAACTCAATTGTTAGGATAATTACGTTAATGGGCATTTATTGAACTCTTTTTAATGAGAAGAAAATAACTTTTCATAATCTTGTGCTTTGATAGATTGTCTGGGTTATTTCTGGTTTTGTTATATCTGTAAAAGTAAAACTAAGCTGAACTCACAGTATTTCTGTAGAAGAAATATAAAAATAGTACTATTTCCAAGCTGGATAAAAGCATGAGAATGGCTGTCCTGGAGAGGTACAGGAGTAGGAAGGCATTCATTGAGTTCACTGTGATTTATAATCAATATTAACTACATAATATACTGAGAAGCACAATACTCAGAGAAAAGGCATGGTTGGTACTGTTCTTTTATCCTTTGAAGGTCATAATAAGATGGGTGAAATGACAAGAAAAATTGATGGAAGATAGTTTAAACTACAATGGAAAAAAAAACATCTGTTATGATGAAGAATTCCCTCCAGAAATCTTGCAAAAGGACTGACCTCTGCTGTAAATTTGCTTGAGAACTAGAACGGAAAGTTTAAATGAGATCTTTAGTGATTTCTGGCCTCACTGAAAGCTGGAAAATGACAATTATTCAATTTAAGAGTCTCTCTGTCTCAGAAAGGTAGAAAAAGGGTCTGACTTGATGGCTCAACAGACTAATGCTACAGCCTGTAGACCCTCTTGCTTCTGAGAACTGGTGTTCTAAACACCGCTAATCATGTCAACACATTTGTTTCTTGTGTCAAGTAGCGGAAGGCTTTGTGAATTGATCTTGATTTCAGTTGAAGGGGAAAAGAGGAAGAAATGTTGATAAAATTCCCTAAGGAATTTCCAGGTAGATGTATGTAAGTAATTTCACCAAGTAAAATTCCCATAGAAGCTTTAAAGTGCCTTAATGTTTCCCCTAGTTTTGCTCACCTCTTTTAATGATCCCCTGTAGATTTCCTTTTGGATAAATTTTGAAATACTTTAGGCCAAGGAAAGGCCAGCACTATGAACTACCATCTTATATTTCTCAGTAGGGCAAGGAAGCTAACAATACTATGAATTCTCTTTTTTATTACCTTCTTTACTAATTCTACGTTAAGAGTTGCTTGTTGTATAGAGTTGCCTCTCCTAAATAAATACTGCCATAATGAACATTTCTGTGTCATTCACAATGAAGTGTTCAATGCAAATTAGAGAAACATAGTGTCATCCTGGTCACTCATAAGATGTAAATAAAAATGGTGAAAGTGTCCTTGTGTGAAGGTTAAATTAAAAAATAATGCCTATTTGTTTCTAATCTCCAGGTGATGATTTCATCACAACGTAAAGGTAAGTTTCATGAAGACCCGGTTCACAGAGATAAGGCCGCTAGTACAGGCGCTCCCTGCCTTTTCTAATCAACAGGCCTCCTCATTATGTTTTCTCCTTGTTTCACAACAGGTTAGTTGTTGATATAAAGGCTTGTTCCTGCTTCCCCCCTTCTAGCCTTCGAATTTTAAAATAGCATTAGTAGTATTGCCTTTTCCTGCTGTTCCCAAAGCAGCAATCTAGCTTCCATTATTATCTGAAATGAAGGTAGATTGAAGATACAGAAGGAAACATGAATTGTCACAGTTAGATTAATAAATTTGATTTCTAAAACCCAATCCCAAATGCTTAAAATAAAATACCAGAAATGGTCTGAGGTACTGCCTGCTCCTTTGCTAACATTTATTTTAAAGATAATCTCTGGAAGCAGTTTCCCCAAGGCTCACCAAATAATTTTGTGCTGGAAAGGTCACACTATTACTGAATGATGATTAACAAGAAATAACTATCAATAATAACTCGGAATTGTAAACAACCCTATCCAATTTTGGCACTGAATTCAAATACTTTGCAGATACCTTGGAGGCAGATTCCCATAAGCACCGCTTTGTAAAAGGCAGTGGAAGACGGTATGCTCGTTCCTACTAGAAGGAAAGGTACAAACCTGTAGGCACCATGGTGGTGAAACACAATTTAGCAGCTACTTCTCTCAAATTCAAGCCTGTCTACTGCTTACATTTTCTGGTCCAGCCTGCCCCTAGCAGCTGCTCACAAGAATTCTGCTTCACAAGAACAAGCTGTTCTTGTTCTCATTGCAGACTTTCTCTCTCTCTCTTTTGCTTTCCTGGTTTAACTTACATTGCCCACCTGCACCTAGTGTGCAAATGGAGATGCTCAGAAAAGGAGGGGAGGGCAAATATTGCAAATGATCTTTGACAGGTGTGAAATAATTCTCATTCAGCATTAATTTATTCAACTGTTTTTGCAAATTGAAAACTGTTGCATTTGGAAAACAAATCTTTTTTCCATTGTTTT
Source organism: Fulmarus glacialis (assembly GCF_000690835.1). Taxonomy (NCBI): domain Eukaryota; kingdom Metazoa; phylum Chordata; class Aves; order Procellariiformes; family Procellariidae; genus Fulmarus; species Fulmarus glacialis. Next base: position 6,169 of record NW_009193445.1, on the reverse strand, counting down.
GCTTTCATATTTGAATATTAAAATACCAATCCATTTCTCTGGGGATTTTTCTTTC
>NW_009193445.1:0-6083 GCF_000690835.1 Fulmarus glacialis | reverse complement strand
ACTTGCTTTTTTAACAAAGCTTTTCATAGATTCAAATTAAACCATGAAATTAATGAACAATAAGAACAACATAAAATTCCACAAAAATTAACAAAATAAACTGAAACTTTGCAAAATTATTCCTTTACAGTTTTGTAGCAACTCATCCTCATATAAATTGAATGTAGCTCTACAGCATCCAAAATGGGGATTATGGAAGCCATCAAATATCAGAAGCATGCCAATTATTCGAGTGTCCCATTTTCTGCTTGGACAACAGATTCAAGAGGAAAAAATTTCACTCGAATTAAATACAATGGACACAGATATACAAGATGTTTTCTTCTCTTTGGTACAAACAATTTAACAACATTTCAAGCATTTTATCTTTTAGCTCAGTTCAAGTAAAATCAAAACCAGAATATTTTCCATGTGTTTAATTGCTTTCCACTGTACTTTCTATATTCATATTTACACATTTTAAATACCTAGAAAGTTTGTTTTGAAAGTTTGCTTAAAACCATCCTTGCAGCAGACTATCAAAGGAAACAGATTTGAGCTTGAACACTACTTTAATTTCCATCTGTTCTATGATACTGCAAATATTTCAGAATGCATTTGGCATAGAACATTGCAAACATTACTCTGCAACGCCCTTTATGCAACATAAATATGCTAGCAATCCAACAATAAAGTGCCACACAGCATCTGTCTATATTCCTGTACAGTACATAGCCCAGCTCTCAAAAAAAGAGAATATTCAACATCTGGTGGAAATGAACTGTATAATTTTACTGTTTCAAAGATTCTCATTTTGCCAAAATAAACATCCTCTTTATGTAACAACGACTTTTTAAAATCTCAAATTTTACACATACAACAATAACGATACATATTGTAGGATTTCCACCAGAATGTACAAGGCGAGATCAGCAGGTGGAAATGAGAACATTCCCAAGATCCATTTCTCCATGTTAAACCCCCACACAACACAGCACGCTTAAAATACTCATATTGTCACTTTTTTCCATTAGGAGCTATAAAAATCTAAAAAGATCTTTTATTTTACTGCTTTTCTAAGAAGCCTTTTTAAAGGACAATTTGTGTCCACCATGGTTGCATTCTTAGAGTTCGCATAAGACAGGATTTCCTTTAACTAAATTCTAAAAAATGTGTCCTACTTGGCCCCTAGAATTTTATAGTGTTTACTTCTTTGTGTTACTTATTATACCTCCTGACCCAAATCTGAAAGATTAAGTTCCCTCAGGAAAAAGGAATCCTAAAGTTTTGATAAGAAAGACACAGTCGGAACAAAGCTCCTGCTGCAAAGAAGTTAACCTCTTGGCAGGGCTTAATATAATTCTTAGGCTTCAGGTTGATAGCAAGACGTTGTTTTATGCCCTACAATATTGTCTGCTAGCAGAGGTCATGTGTCATGCAGATATACTTGCTTGTATTGAGTGGCCTTTTAATTGTCTGTCAGTTTTGTCTGGGGTCCCGCCTGTGTACGCTCCAAATGCAAATATGAAAAGCATGAAAGGTGGAGCAGGGCCCGTGCTTTCATCTGTGTATCATTTTTCAGACTAACTGAAGCTAGCCTGTCATTATATTACGGCCCATGCATTAGGCACTCTTGTTTCACAGTAGCACAAATCATAGTGGGAATAGGGGCCAATCTGTCAAGCAAGGCTTCCAGGCAAATTCTTGTTCAGCACAATGGGAAATGGTACAAAATTCCTTTCTTCAACTTCTCAGTAAGAAAGGTTGCGGGACCTCTGCTAATGCTGACAGTTTGCCTGAATATGATGCCCTGATGACTCATACCATGGTGCCTCTGTCACAGTGTCTCAGGGAAAACCTCTAAGATTTTTTTGTTTCCTTGAGTAAAGGACTTTGCTCTTTGGCATTTTGCAACACTGAATTCACAAGTGTAAATTGTTTTTGCATCATTTCCCTCTTTAAAAAAATGTCCAATTGTCTCTCAGCCCATTGTGCTTTCAAATTGTCTCAACAGGATATGGCAAGAGATGATTTTTACATAGCTAAATCAATCCATTAAGCACGCAAAACCAAAGAGAAGTATAGCTCACTGAGGATCACTGCCTACCAAACACTAGAAATTACGATTCTGAAATCAACACAAGGGTTTCCATGCACCCCATATAGTTGTACTGGCTATTATTGGCGGACCTGAGGTAAACGCATAAAAGAAAGGAATTAATTCTGAAGATGAACTTTCCTGCTGTTCTGCATATTCACTACAGCGAGACTGTGCCTCTAGGCATGGGACTAGCTCTTGTGTATGAAACATACTACTCTGGGGTGGCCCTGTGTCTCAGAGAAATCCTCCAAGGAGGATGGGGATTGTTTGTTAGTTGCAGAGGCCACCACCAACTATGAGTCCTTTCATGCTGTTTCTAGGTCCAGTGCCTACCCTGCCTCATTTCTTACTCATGGCCCCACCTATACACCTTCTCCCTGAAACAGTCTGTTAGCATGAGTGTCTGGGGAAACACTCAGAGGGCAACAGATTCATGGCAGTTTGTGCCACGGCTGTCTGGTAGGGGACACATCAGTCCATAAGTATTCTCACTGAAGTAGAACCTGGGTGTTTCAGAAGTCAGTCCCATATAGGCAGCATGTGATTGCATCCAAACCACAAAATGTCACTTGACCTCCTATAGGCAATTTTAAGCCTTAATGAATAAGAAATAGCAGTGAAATTAGTCTTTCACTTGAAAGCCTTGAGTTTGAGTACATTTTCTGGTGACATATGTTGAAATTAAAAGAAAATAAAACTCAGGAAGTTGTCACTTATGACCTTTGTCTGCCCTTTCAAAAAGTGATAAAGTAAGTGCGTGTATTTAGATTCCTCCTAATAATACACAGACCTCTGCCATGTGAACAACTGAATGATTTTTGTGGGTATAAATTGCTAACATGTGTGTTCACATACTCCACTATGTCTAATGAACAGTATTGTGTGATAAATATAAACACTTTTATAGCTACTGATGTGTAAATTTATATATATATGCAGTCAGTATTAGGCTGCATGATAATGAACAGTTGATTTGACAAATTGTTTGGAACAGGCATTCAGAAAACCATTGTCTAATGAATTTCTGTGGGTTAAGCCACATGTCTCCTTTTTACTCAACTTGTTTCTAATAACTTATGTCTTTGGACTATGAATTCTGTACTTGGTTCATATCACTGAGAAGAGTCTCACTGTTGAACTAAAATGGAAACAGCAGGCCCAAGTTCTGCAGCCTTTTTTCTGCCAAATACCACAGTTATTTTAAAGGCGTTTGCCAAACCACTTATGAAAATTTCCATACAGGAAAAAAGGGATCCAGTAAAGTTGTAAATCACAAGGCAAATATTCTTCATTTGACAACTTTGGTCTTCTTGTGGTCTGTAAGAGAGCAATGAGTGGTTGAAAGAAGGCATGATGATTTGACTTTTCATTGTTCAAATCAGTTCACTGGCAGTCAAAAATTTTCAGGAAGCCGACACTGATACATGTACAAATTCTCTTCAAATGTAGGGGAAACTGTCAATTCGAGAACTTTACCATAGCTTCTCCGGGTCTAACAAACTCCAGATCAATTACAGTATCCTCATAAATGGTCACTTCTTGGCAATAGGTCATGTTTCTCACTTTACCTACTAACTGGTAAATGAATTCAATCCACTAGAGATAACTTTAAAGTAAAGAATATAGGTAATTTAGCAGAATGACAAAAAGAAATTACATCAGCAGACTAAATCAGCTAGCGGTAGCTTTTAATTTCCACAGACAACTATGTTTACTTTTTTAGCCCACCAGTGAACTCAGTCTTGAATGACATATTTGGAGCACATCAGAAATCTTCTTGAGCACAGCACTCTTCCTAAAGAATAAACTTTCAGTATTTACTTACATATTTTGTTTCAGATGATAGCATTCTGATATAAACTGAAGATGACCATAATTTTCCTTAGAAAAGACAACCTTGCTATCAAACATCCACCTAGCAAATTCCTCATTGAAAAGTTCCTTTATCAAGATTGTATGCAAGAGACAGAGCTGTTTGGAAAGTCAATGGTTTTAAAAAAGCTCTACTTGCTGTGTGTTTTTTAGATGCAAGCTTCAAACTGTCAGAGTTTTGTTATTGTTGATAAAGCTGGCCAGGGATTGATGCCCAGAGCGGGGGTCTGAGTTGAAATTATGAGGCAAAGCTTGAATTTAATTCTCTTGGTAGGATAAGCAAAGACAGGAGAGAATACAACACTGTCGCCATCATACTAATGGCTAATCTATGATGATTACTGGTTGCTAAATACCTTCATTTTCTAATTTAAAAGACATATTTATGTGCCAGTTTTCAGCAGAACTATATTTATGCCTTTATTAACATTTTTCATTTAGAAAAGTGACTATAAAATATAGAATCGTAACACCTAAATATCCTAAAATACCTTACTGTACTATGAGTAATGGCTTTAAAAGTGACTGTTAAATAACTTTCAATAATTATAAAGAAATTCACATTATTATTTGTGACAAAAACTTTATTTATGCCTCTGTAAAGAGGGTCCATTAGATTCCCATTTCAAATGGACCACCATAGAGGTTGTGAAAAAAAATGTCCTTGCTTGTTAGTCTTCTAACTAGCTAGAGGTACAAGAGAGACCAAAAAGGTCAGCAAAAATAATCTATGCCTTGAGTTGTCAACAGAAAAGATTCTACAGAAAAATATTTTATTTCTAGGAAATGTGGAGCCCTTACTTTGGCATGTCAGCGTATATACAGTGTAAGGCAAGAAGGTAGTCTTTTTTATTTCAAATTTAGGCACGTTCAAACTATATAGCATGTATTAGCACAAACTGACATTCCAAATTGCTCCCCACCATAAATGCACCTCGGAACCAGAACCAATTGAAATGTTTTACATTAAATGTTGTAGTTCATTGTGGTCACTTCACAAGATTGTAATAATATTGTGGTATCTCTTCTGGGGGCATGACACAAGTTCAAATACTAGGCCCTCACTGTACAACTTGATGTGAGTTTCCTTGTCTTAGTTTATTTGCCTTCCACACTACAAATGAGTGTGAATATGAGTACTGAGTGAAGGTTGCTGCTAAAACTGTACTTTTGGAATGCTGTCTTTTCCAGAATTTTCAGCCTCCTATTAAAGTATAAAATTCCAGTCCAGCTTGTGCTCTACCAGTTCCACCCACACAGGAAGATAGGCAGAGCACTAAGAAAATCCCTTACCTTTCTTCAGCTGTCTTTAAGATGAGGTGTGACATTACTGAGGGAGAAAGGAAAGGAAAAAAGATTTTTTGCCATCGTGCTAGCAGAGTCCAGTTTGGCATGTGCACGTGAGGTAAGAGCAGCCATACAGTATCCCGATATGTTTTGAGAGATCAAAAGCGGTTGCTGGCACTCTTAGACATATCCAAGAGGAATTCCTTCCCCAAAGAAGGATCCATCCCCAACATCCCTTGTGTTAGTGTGACTTCAGCCAAAGCAAAGTTTTCATGACTGGCATAACACTCAGTGACTCTACTCCCACGGATCAGGCTTCTGTTGCTTTTGGTACTGTATAAACATACATATAAATTGCTACACATAAATAATTTATATATAAAATAGAAAAGTCTGTATAACAGAGGGCCTATGTAGGACAGAGTTCATGCAAAATATTCCCTGGTTTTTAAAGCTATGAAAAGCTGATGTTTTGGGGCAATAGCTCCACACCTTTGAAAGCAGGGAAAAGCCAAAGTTGTTGATGCAAGCAGCTAGTAATAACAAAGTGAAATTAAAGCAACTGCATAACTTTTTTTTCTACCTTGCTGGACACTGTCATCTCAGTCATACTGTTCAGTCAATTCACCCTATGAAATAATTTATCCTTGGAATTCATGTGAGGGTAAGTTTTTGGGGACTGAAAGTCAAGCCATGAGAGAGAGCAGCAAGAGCTAATACAGCCCAGTTTGGCACTTACATGTGAGCTGAGAGCAGCCATGTGGTATCCCAAACCATCCTGACAGAGCCCAGGACAGTGACTGGCACTCGCGGATGATGGCCAAGCCCAGAGAGTTGTAGTGAA
>NW_009193444.1:0-23712 GCF_000690835.1 Fulmarus glacialis | reverse complement strand
TATAAAAAATTCCATTTTAGCACATTAAAACAAAAGAGCATAAACAGACACTGCCCAAGCATCCATCCATAGGGGCCATCTCACCATTTCTCTGTCTCCATAGCAAACTGTTAGTACCAGAAGCCAAGGTATGTCTAAGCCACTGGGAGACGAAAGCTAGATCCTCGCTTTAGTAGAGGCAGAGGACCATCATTGCCTTTCTCAGTGGAGACACCAAAGCAGAAAGCATAGCACTTCAGAAATTAATCAAGCTATATATGAATAAAAGGATCTAGGACAGTTTCCTAGATACAAGGTTTACAATAGAACAAGACCCAGATTTGCATTGTTTTTAGCCATTTTGTCAGAGAAATTAAAAAAAGAGGTTTGGGAAGCTGGAGACAGAAGTATAAAAAATGATGCAGAGCACATGCTCTCACCACTTATATTCATGATTACTTTAAAGGGACAAAGCATTTGTTTTCAGAAAAGAGTAGGTTTTGGGTTTCTTTTGTTTTGTTCCCCGCCCCCTCCCCCCCACACCTCCCCTCCCATTTTACATTTTTGCCTTGGATACTGGTGGGATGAGCAGGAAGTTTTGGGATTTTCTGAATAAACTTGCTTTTACAAGAGAAAAAAAAATTTCTGGCCAAACTAGCATCGTTCATAGAACTAAGCTTAAATACTGACTTCCAGACAGTCATGTTTCTGGTTTATGTCAGTCTCTTGAACTGGTGAACATCCCTCAGTGACTGGGATGTTATCGGCAACTCCAAATTCAGATAGTGATAATTAGAACTGAGAGAGTATGTGGAAAAATATAAGAGTATATTTTAAAATGCATTTTGATTTTACAGGGTTCATACCCTTTAGACTTTGTGTTCTATAGCTATTCAGATATTTAAAGTTTATACGGACATATGTTAACAGAAAGACAGTGCTCATCTCCAAAGCTCAAGTAGTGAATGAGAAAAATTTCAACTTGCATAGTCAGTCATATGGCTGAAAGCTGACACTTTCTTAGCTTCCATATGCCATTGATTTTGCTCTCTTATGGACTGTCTTCTAACTAATTAATATATTTATCTAACTGATTTACAGAGACCTTTGATTGCAAGCATTTATTTATGTGCTTAGATAACAGCACATAAATAGTTCTGTCACAATAAATTGGACTTAACACAAACCTAGAATTAAACATAAAGTGTTCACAGAATCAAAATAGAATAATTTTCCTACGACACTTATTTATGAGAATAAAATAACAGAAATTGTAAATTAAGATTATTTTCATTAAAAATACTTGAACCAAAATAGTGGTAGATTTTTGCCTACAAACAACTCAATGGAGAACTTAAATTGTAATTTTGAATTATTTTGAAGACATACTGATCTGTTTGCAGCTAGCATGGTACTAATGAAAATTCTAATTATAAGGATAAATTATTGTGCAGAACTTATTTTTCAGTCTTATCAGAATACATCATAAAAACTTACACATACAAACATCTAGCACAAAATGTATTTAGTGCTTTGGAAAGCAATTATGAATACAGATTTTCTTATATAAGCTTTTAATTAAACCACCTTCATTTCTTCATAAATCTTTTGGGAAAAAAACCCCCAACAAAAATGGTCATAAACCTTTATAGGCAAGATAAAACTTTCAGAGCAAGTAAAAACCTCAATGTTGAATTCTGGAATTTGACCTTTTTTCTCAACTTGGAAAACTTTCATGGAGGGAAAATTCTGAAAAAGGTACAAATTTCCAGAGGTGTGAAATCATGTGAGCTGATATGAACTGCAGCATTGTTTGTTTCCCAAATCAAATCCTGCAGGTGGATTATTGATTCATTAGTTTTACCGTGGGCAGTGGTTCTTGTATCTTTCTGTTACAGGATAAAAATGAAGACAGTTAATTTCAATCAAAAAGGCTACGGTTGTGAGTGGATATACATTTTTCTAGCAATTCTGACTGTCAGTTTTAGCAAAGGGAAGAAAGGAATAAACAAGCTCATGCTCTGCCAAATGCACAACTGTAGCAAAGAAAAGAGCATGTACAAGTATATATATGTGCATATTTGGGTGGATGCATCTCAGAGCTTTGGCTTTTACATAGCCAGCCTGAAGCACTTTAATGGAACATAACTTTCACTTCCTAAAGTTCAAGAGGCTTTAAAGGTTTCTTAAATTAGGCAGCCAAAATCATTAATCTTCTTAGAAAATCTTGGCAAAACACTGAATTCATATTGACACAAGGACTAGGAGGTAGCAGACTCAATTAATGAAACCATTTCTCTCCTTTGATGGCTTTGCTCTTTCTCTCTGAAATCACCAGGGTAACACTGACTTTATCGCAAGTGCAGAGAAAGAGCTAATGTTTTAGGATGGGAACAAACAGGTATTGATAAAATAAGTACTGAGTCAAGCCTGAATCCAAACATGAACTCAACCTGCTTTCCAGATTCAGGTAAGCTGAAGTCCTGCTCCTGAACCTAATGTTCAATGCTTATTGCTCGAGGCAGAGGTTAGCCCAGTTTGCAGCATCACTGCAGACCCAGACCCAGCTGACAGTGGAAGAGGTTAATGTCCTCACCTGCTCATAGCCATCCCCTCGCTAAGATAGGAGTGGTTCACCAAAAGAAGCAAGGTCTTACAAAGGAGTGTGATATCAATTAGCTGGGAGGAGACTGTGTGGCACTGCTCTGAATTTAAATACCTTGAAGACACAGCAGACAGCTTGCTTATTAATGGTACTGTTAATTACCTTATGGAGAAGGAAATCAGTGATTATAACGTACCTGTTATTCATCAGATATTACAATGCCTTGTGCCAAAATGCCCACAAATAAAATAAAGGGTCCTTTTCAACATTTACTTTGTTGCCTATAAGAAACAATTGGACAGGACAAGTACAATTTGGTTTCCACAGACACGTTCAGGACATTTTTTCACTCACAATACAGCTGATTCTCACACGTATTTACGGAGAAACTGCACTCTGCAAATAATCCCAGCAGGACAAGAAAGCTCCTATTTACTCAGCAAAAGCAAGAATGGCCATATTTGACTGTTTTCATTTCTTTACATCACCAGTTTTATGGTCTATAACCTTCTTAGCATTTTGCTTTCACACTGTACCTTACTATTTCAAACAGAACCTGAACAAACGCTTAAGCTCTGAGATTCAGTAAGGTTTCTATCCTATTTGATATGCTACATCATTAAAACATTAAATCTGGTAGACTGTCCCCTAATGAGTATATTCTCAAGACATATTTTCTTTAAAAGTTCCTTGTCTTCAGCTTTTGAGCCCTTCTAATGATTGAAGCATTTTTAAAGTAAATAAAGAGATGCAACACATACCTTGCCACAATGGGGCTGTATATTGTACCTGTCTAATCCAAATAATTGGATGGGAGAATAAATAAATTTAATGGGAGAAGAAGAATATTGAAAAATTGAAACTACTTCTTTATTGCTAGAAAGATGTCTCATCTGCATGGTTGTCCTCAGCCACACTTCCCTAGTTTTTCTTTGTTTATCTGTTTCTTCAGTTTACCAAAGTATCCCCCCCAAACGCTGAGAACAAAAAAAAACCATAGCCATTTTAAAAGCTGATTAAAATGTACAGCCAATGAAGATAGAGTTAAGCTTGATTCACTGCCTTTCTCCTGGTTATATCTATATAAACTGAAAGAGTAGCACTCAGTGAGTAGCAACTCTGCCACGTTAAGCTTAACTATGAGTGATTATGTTTTTCAAACTCAAAGGCTTTATAAAGGTTTAGCAATCTGGATGAGGACTGTTCATTATTATTAAGCTAGGCATGGATTTTCTGGGTTGGTATGTGGGTTTTCTCCCTCTCCCTTGCAGGTCCTGGAGAACACAGAGTGCTAGTGGGCAGCACAGCTATGAACTCCACCTCTTCTCTGCCTTCTACTGGTAATGTAATACATCACTGTGTATCTGTATGAATTAACAGATGCTGAATTAGCTATCAGAGAGTTTCCCTTAATGAAATAAAATGTCATATTTTAATGAACTAAAATAAATAAAAATCAAGATAAAGGTGACAGAATTCAAAGACAGGCAGTGTCAAACTCTCATTGCAATCTCTGTGTATAATCAAAAAGTCCCTTCATCTACATCTCTAGCATATAGAAACTAATACTCATAACTACAACATTCAAATAAAGAGGACTAATATTTGATTCAGAGTTCTGTTAAATTTCCTTGTTCTTTTTTTACACATCTTCTCATGCTTTCAAAAACAAACTCGAATATCTGAGGTTGCTCAGAGGTAATTTGTTCCTGATTTGTATTTAAGCTTCATCTCCATATTCATTAGATTGTGACATAAAAGATTTTCAGCACCTCAGAGAATTAAGCTATACACTTAGGCATGGGTCTGATAGCAAATATTAGATAATCAATGAGGAAAATGTAGGCCTCTCTCTTTATGTATAACTGTATCTATACTGTCATATATATAATGTACTTGTGAGCGTGTGTAGGTATTTGTGTATGTAAATAGTCAGCTTCTCCACCTGCAAAGTGGGGATAATTATTCTTTCTTTACAAGTATCCTGAGGTTAGCTTAATAATTTCTGGCAATTGGTGTGAGATACTCTTAATGAATAACTACATATGGTAAGTGGTAAGGTTAATTATTCCACTATGACAGAAATCAATCACTATTAAATCCTTTCTAGCTAGATAATGAGGCACTCTTAAATTTTTTGATTTGGCTAAACTGACTTGACAGAGTCACATTGCTACCGTATGTTGGAAACCCAGGAGTCTCTTGTGGAGATTACAGTGTAGCTCACAGAAAGTCCCTGTGCAAGCTCCAAAGGACTGAAAGAGACTATAAAATAAACTATGCCAATTTTTAATTTTTTTTTTTGGTATGCTTCCATTTGAATCAGTAGTGTTACTTTAGAAAATTATTTAATATCCTAACCATGACATAGAATAAATCCATGGCTTTCCTCATGAAGTGCTGTTGTGATGTTAAAAATAATTATTGCAGTGCTAGCTTGAAATAACAAAAAAAAAAAAGGTGATTTTATAACCCCAACCTTTATACTTTACTATAACAGTACTTCTTCCATTGGCATGATTAAGATTCAGAACTTGTTGATTTTTTTTTTAGTCCATTATTCATCATATTTGTCTTATATTTAAGTAGGCATATAAGGAAGTATATGTAAGTTGACATGTGAGGAAGACTAGCAAATGAAGAGTGATTTGTGAGGCCAAAAAACCTATATATACTTGAATGCTTACAATTCTTCTACACAGGCAATATCCTAGTAGTTATCTTTTATTCAAAATTCAATTTACTGATTATACCACTCTCTGGTAATGACATGAAACATGTAACAGTATTGAGTGGTGTTCATGGACGGCTGGATAAGCAAGCCACTTCCAAGGGTGGAACATAGACTTTCATAAAATGGGAAGTTCAAGCTTTCACATCATTAGTGGAGTTTTAGACCATATGCTGCCAAGCTCAAAGGTAGCCAGGCTGAGATTTCTATGTCAAACTCATTATCTCTCAAAATAAATGTAGTCTCATGCCTTCTGCAAAAGGAGATGAAAGTCTCGGCTTTCAGTCAAGGTCTAGTTTGTTCATAATTAGGATCTATAACAGTGCGGAATATTGTCTTTTTTTAAAAAACATCTTTTTTCTCTATTGAATCAAGGATCTTTCAAGTTTCTCTCTCATTCTTGACATTTTATTGCCAGCAGTTACATGTGTACAGCAGTTCTAACAGTAAGGAGTAACCTCACTAGAAAGTGGTTGTTTTTATCTGATTTGCCATTATGCAGTGTTTGAATTTCTCCCTGCATGCTTTCAGCATAAAATAGTCACAAATTCATGAAAAATTTAGGTTTGCACTGTTGGTTGAATGTTTTTATAGGAAAATGGCCTAGGAAATGGAGAAGGATAGCCTGCTTCCAAAACTGGGCATTTTTTCCTCCCCAGCTCTTCTATTGCTTTCTACTCTATCACTTGTTTTTCTTGTTTATAGCCTCTGATCCTCCCTACCTTTCCTTGTATTTGTTTTCTCTCTTGTTTTATTAATCGCAATATATTAACTTCACAACTAAGGTCAGTTCCATCTCAACAGGCCAGAGACAAACCTAACTCTGCAAACAGTGTTCCCCAGAGGAACCATAAGCAGTTTTCAAGGCTGTGAATGTTTGTGTACAGAACTGAACAGCCAAATATTTCTTGCTGATAAACTCTGAGAGTTTTCTTTTTTCTTAGCATGTTTGTCCTAATTGAGGCTGCCATCCTTAGCAGTGTAAGTCATCATTAATCAGCAGAAACAGGAAATTCCTCATACTATGACTAAGTGGACTATCATAATCTTCTCAGGATTTTATTAAATAATTTTACTGTTTTGATATTTAAGAAGTGATGTCTTTAGCCCCAAAATTTTATAGAGCACTCTAAACTATATTTAAAAAAAACTGATTTAATGAGACATAAGCTTCTATGTATCTGAGCCATCAATGAAAATAAGTCTTAGAAGCCTAAGTAGTTCAGTCCTACAAGACTTGAATGATAGATAACTAAGTAACTTTACATTCTGGGTCTCACCATTCTTTCACAGGAAGCCTGGGACAGAGAATTGAACTTGGCCTTCACAGTCCCAGTCAAGGATCTGATGCCACTTGCTGGACATCTTCTAACTAAACATTTCTTTAATCCAGTTCAGACCATGCCCACTATTTGCGAAGAACGTCAAGTTCATGCATAAGCAAATTCTGTGCTAACCATGTACGGGCCACCTCCTTATGCTTAGCAGAGTCTAATTCAGAGTGTAATTCAGTGTCACAAGAGGTTATTAAATGTGTTGGCTTTTTTTTTTTAAAAGGGATGGCTGTGAATAATTTAATTTGTGAATATAAACAGAGGCGAGTGTTTGTAAAGGCTATGTTTAGCCAAGGCTAGATAATCTCCTCAAGCTCTTACTGTAATCAGTGGAGAGAAGCTCCTCCGGAGGATGTCAGAATAGGCACTTTTCTCTGTGCTAACTCCAGAAGATGCCAAGGAAAATTAGGTTTGCAAGGACAGAATAAATCTCATGAACAATTAAGACTAACTCTATGGTGAACTCTAAAATGCCAAGACAAAGTCCTTGTGCGTGTCTATTACTTAACCAGTGCAGTAGCAGAATGCCAAACAAGGCTGGCTAGATAAAGTTATAGCTATACTGCAAAACAAATTACAGTGTCTAAAGCTAAATTTCAACTTGATGTGAAGGATCCAGGATACAGGATGCCTTCACATTTTTTAGATGCAGTGTCTCTGGAAGTTAGAGAGTAGTTTCTGCCTAAAAATCATATATATTATATATCATGATGTTCTTATTTCAAGAAGGTTTTTTTTTTTTTTCTTGGAGAATTCAACATCCAAATAAGTTAGTGTTATCTCAGGAAATTACCATTTTCAACATGTGCGTTTCCTACCTCTTGCTAGTCCTAAGCAATCTGACCTCCTGACAGAAACCCAAGCTGAAAAGTAAAAGAAACAAAAGATTTTGGTTTGGTGCTTGCTGGATAAAGAATTCTTCATTGCAAATGCCATATGTAAGGCAAAATTAATTATATTAGGCTGTTAGTATACTTCAGTTTAATAACTGAAGCAGAAAAAGATATTTTTTAGAAAATAATCGGAAAAACTTAGCAGAGAAGGAGATGGGCTGCATGAGTATGAATTCAGTGAAGAAGTGAATTGCAAAGTGAAGTCTTTGCAAGAAGAGGGAGAAGTGATCTTCGGTAACTTCTGGAAACAGGACAATCACTGCTTACATGGGCAGTGCTGTCCAGCGGAGGTGGAGTTGTAGCATGGTACTGGTGCAGTAAACACACTGCTTCCTGCCCAGCTGCTCTCCAGCCCACGGCCCCACTGACGCCACAGCAGATGAGACACAGCCAGCACAACTGCAAGGGCTGATGTCAGGATCCATGGTCAAAGTTGCCATAAGGATGGCTAGGGGTGCTGATTTGACTGTGGTAGCAGTTTCCTCAGTTCCTGGTTCACAGTCAGGTTCCTTGGATGGAAAAAGCTGGCCTAAGCAGAGGTTGTTCTGGGCTCTAGGAATCTGGACTCCTGCACACTGTGTTGCAAGAGTGAGGAATCAGGTGTGGCTTGTTGGCCGAATCAGATAATAACCGTAAATCCTCTCTAGCAGTGAGAGGACTGGTAATCTGTCTGGTGAAAGTTGTCTCTGCTACCCCAGACCTAATAATTTAGATTCATATAATAATTTTGCTTGAAAGGGACCTCTGGAGATCACCTGATCCAACCCTTCCACTCAGAGAAGGGCCAGCTTCAAAGTTTGAGCAGGTTTCTCAGTGTAACAACCACTTGAGTGTGGAGTATCTCCAATGATAGAGATTCTGCAACTTTTCTAAGGAACCTGTTCCAATGCTCAACCACCCACACTATGAACAGTATTTTCCTTTACATCTAATCAGAATTTCTCTTGTTGCAACATGCACCCATTATCTCTCGCTCTTTTGCTGTCATCTCTGAGAAGAGCTTCTGTCATGTCTATAGCCACCATTAGGAGGTTGAAGACAGTAACCTCATCACCTCCTCTTAGCCTTCTATAAGCTGAACAAAACCCTATTCTCTCATTTTTTCATCATATGCTGAATGTTGGCTTCCCAATGGAGGGGAAATCTTTTATGCAGAATCTTCCTAAATTTCATCTAGAATTCGTTCCATATATGGACCAGCTCTAGAACAGATCTGTACACAATCCCTTTCTTCAAGAGTCTCATCTCAGTCACCCATACTTTGTGTACAAGAAGTATATCTGCTTCAAGAACTACCTTTTCATTCAAGCTATAAAACAAACAACTCTCTTGCTTCTTAACCAAAAGTAACCTGAGAAGTTGCAAACTATAGTAATTACAACCCTTCCGCTACACAGATAAAGGTTTCAGAAATTTTCTTTTACATTGTGAAACTGTTGTACAAAACCCCACTGTGTGAATAGTAAAACAAAGGTAAAATAAGCAAGGTTTTACGCAACATGTAAACATATAGTGATCCTTAATTTATTGTTTCCAAAAGTAGTTATTCTAGCTCTGCCTAGGTGTAGTAGACAGCTTGATATATAGGATTTGGATATTTGTGGAGGACAAATACGTAGTGAGGAGGGTGACCATTTTGTCAGCATACTTCATTTTGTTTACCTGTTTTACATCAACCTTTAACATCAACTTTATAACTTTAGAAGCTGATCCAGTCAAGATAAAGTTAATCAGTTTTCTCCAAAAATCTCAGCTTTCTAGGCAGTTGTACAGTGAGTGCCTTTAAATATAGAACATTAGGGAGAAAGATTGTTCGCTGTTACCTGTCACAGTGTCTCTTAAAAGCTTTGATCTAAAAGGCCTTTGCTTTTATGGTTAAGAAAAAAAAAGAGTTTGCAATGAAATGGTACCATTTGATGATCTCTGACACATAAATGTCGTTTCATAGAGGCTTTGTATAGAAAACAAAAATACTTTAAAATGCCACCTCTAACTGGCTTCTGAAAGAGCACATATTTCAGGTTTGAAGAACAAAATTGTTTTTCCACATACAAACATTCATTTAGGTCCCACTCCCACACAGCACTGACTCCTCCAATAAAGAGTATGACTCACATCATTGCTGGTGAAGGATATTGACTTTTCTTTCCTCTACTAAACATCAGACAGGCATCAGAACTACAAAGTTATTAACTAAGATATATCACAAACTAGTATCCACTGACCCCAGAATAGCTTCAGTTCAGTAGTTACTGAGCTCTCCACATCCTTTCTGGGTGCAAGACTAGTTTTTATTATTATAGCAAACCCACTAATGTCATTTACTACCTCAAAACACACATTTTAAGTCACCTATATTGTCTCATCTAAAACCTGTATTTATCAGTTAAATGCAAATCAGGCAAAAAATACCAAATGTCTTCTTTCTTTGGTAACTTCTTATTCCTCTTCTCTTTCATATTTTCTGAGACAAGAGTCTTTATAGTGCTAATACTCTTCACTCCCTGAATCACAGATATGTCCCTCCCTTTTCCACACTATTCTACTTACTGGCTTTTCAAGCAGACACCTAGTCTTTAGCCTACCCCCAAAAGACCAGGATGCTGAGACACCTCTTTCTATTCTCCTAACAGCTTGACTCATATCCTCTGATTTACTCTACTATCACTCTGTCACAAACACTTCTGTAATGATCTCACACGTAATCAATCAGGAAACAGTGTGTATCAAAGTATTTTTTTTCTTGTAAGGTACCAATACTGACGAATAAATATTCAGTTGTAAGTTTTCAGGCAATCTTTCAGAGGGGGGAAGATATGTAGTTATGTATAGTAGCTTAACCGTATTTCCAATAAAAACATTCCTAGAACAGTGCATTTGTCCTACAAACAAGTGAATTAATGCATGTGTCAGTGCTACTACTCTCACAGGCAGCCAGATCTGTATTTATAGTGCTAAAAAGGAAAAACATGTACAATCATTTCCAGGCATGTAGAAACCCAGTCACAGGTGCTTTGAGAACTAGGAGTGCCACAGCTGTTAGTTTGTCAGGGGTAAGGTCTGTTAATGAAACTGAATTGCTGGCTTATGGCAAATGAGCATGTGAATAAACTGACTGTGGTACATCAGTGGCTGAAAACCAACAATATGACAGAAAAAATGTTAGATATAAAACACTGACCTGGGGGACTCAGATGGAGAGTTACGCCTAATTAAAGTAAGTAGAGTCAAACACAAAATTCAAACAACATCTGTTAGGAAACAAAGTAACTGAAAAAGCATTTATTATTACACTGAGTTTTAGGAATATTTCACTTCAGGCAGGTTAACTGTCACATAACTCCCAGGCATTTTTTCCATGCTTTGATAATAGCAAGGCATCTATGGGATACTTAAATACGGAATGCCTTGAAACAAAGTAATTTAAGCCCTTCCTGGAGAGCCAACTGTGGTTATTCTTGTGTTTTTAGCAGAGAAGCTCAGATCAGAATAGGAAAAACTCATATTTGCCCTGAATCCTGCTGCCTCTCTTCTTTCACTAAAAGTTGTTTCATCTAAAATGGGAAGAGGACTACAGTATCATAGTATATCCAGCTGAGAGAATGCTAAAGTTCAAGTCATGCTTTGAAAGTCCCATGTTGGGGGTAGGAAATTCACTGTTCAGGTTTTCATTCTCCTTTCTTTTACAATCTTTTTTTTCCTCCTCACAGGTACATTGATACAAACTCCTGCAAGTCAGACATCAGTCTCATGGCATGTAAGTAGCTGATTCACTGAGGTACAGTGGAGTCTCTCCATTGACTTCAACAAGGTTCCAAACTTTTGCATACCTCCTTTTAGGTATGCAAAAACAATATAGAAGAGAGAGGGAAGAGGCAGGGAACATGTGATGGTTTCCATCTGGAATCTTCTCATTGCATTATTTATATTAATTCTTAAAAATAAAAATGAGTAATATTCCTCTCCTTTCTTTCTCTGTGATTGATGTTCAAGAACATTGCAGAAGCATATTTAATGACATTGAGTTATTAGATTTGCTTATACAAATCTGAATGATGGTAAGTGCTTATATCTTAATCAACACTTCATCCCTGGTTACATAACCAGGAAGTACCAGATGACTATGCTTGCTTTGTTACAGGAAAGCTCAATAAAAATAATGTGGAATTCAAACAGTGAATAATTTTTAGATTAGCCTGAATAGAACAACATTAAAAAAAAAAAAAAAAAAAAAAACCAGTGAAGAAAGTTTAAGTAATCTTAATTTATGTTAATAGGACACTAACATGTTATATTATATATATATAAAACTGTTTGTGTGATCTTTGTAGCAGTTAATTTCCTTCCAAAGAGACTAGAACTTTTCTATTCTTATTTCTATTAATCAGGACACATTATTTTTTTCTTTTCCCTGTGTTAATCATGGAGTTAGTCTCATATCTGTTCGATATTATATGCACAAAAATAAAAAGAACACTCGAGAAGAAAATCTTAAAAGCAAAATTGTTTAGAGGTATCATTTACTGAACAAAGGAGAAAAAAGGACTGAATTACTTATAAGTTTTTGTTTTATGATGAGGGGGTGTTTGTTTTTAATGCAGTTTGAGGAGGTTTTGGTCACATTTCTTTATCTTCTTTTTACAAAATTGAAAAGTCTTTTCGATTGCCCAACAATAATCTTCTCATCTGGCATTATTAAAACAGCGTTTCACACTAAATTTTTCTCAGCAGTCTTTTCTCCCTTCTAGTTTGAAAAGATATCTGGAGAGAAAGTTTGAATATTTTTGTATAATCCACTTTATAAATATCCTAAGTCTCAGTATCATAGGACCCGGAGGAAATCTAGACTCTAGTGATGTTACTTCTTCAGGAATGTTTTTTGCTTATCATTTCCCTTTTTTCATTTAATGGACAAAAATATATGATGTGTTCTTTAATACTGAATATCCTAAGACAACTGGCTAAAACCTGACTGAAAACTGTGCCAAAAAGCTAATTAACTTGTTCATTATGGCAACAATATATTATCCATAAATATATATATATTCAACTCTTATCTCTTCAAATTAATGGTTAACTCTCTGAAGTTTAAAAACAGGAACTAAGGGTTTGATTCAAAGCCTTGGATTTTTCATTTATTTCATAGTCTTTGGACTAGAAACCAGTTGCATTAACAAGTGCCATGTCTACTACACACAGATATCATGTTAGCTTAAAGCAAATCTAGACAATACATGTGCATTTTGGTCTAGATACTCTGTTAACTCTCTTAGAGATGAGAGGGCACAGAGCACACAGGGTGAGGTGGTGCGGAGTGCTGGGCAAAATGCCTGACCTCATGCCATGCACATCAAAATTTCTGCATGACTCGGAGGTATAAGACACAGCCAGCACACTGCACAAAGTCAAAGGCATGAGCAGCTGTGAGAGGAGTTTCTACATGCAAGAAACATGGAGTATGTGGCATTTATGATTCAGTTACTCTGCATTACTTAAATAATTAACTCAATTAACTGAAACGTCACTAAATAAATACAAACCAGGAGTTAAGATACTACCTGAATATATCTAGAGGTGGAGAAAATAGGAACCATGTTCCTACACAGCAATTAACCCATGGCATGATTTCTTTCAGCCATGACATGTCTTTTCTGCACTGGAAGATTTGGAAGATATTCAGGACAGGAGTTATCTCTGTTGACTTTTCCTCTGAATAAGAAATCACTCGTAAGAGAGCCACAAACTCCTTGTAAGTTCTCCCTTTAGTTATAAGATATACATGATGAGAGATGTGCAGAAGGTGAAAAAAATCTGCTAAGTCAGACTGATGTAGCAAGAATGCAGTGAAATTCAGAGACTACAAAACTTCAAGGTTAGTTTTCATCCCAACTCACTGTAAAATTCTAAAATTTTAATTATTTTTTCTAGAAATTATAATTCTGAATAAATTTGCTTCAAAAGAAGTAAAGCATATCATTAAGATACCTTTAATAATTTCATAGTTTTCTCAATCAAAATACATAAATTGTCTTACCAGGTTTCATTTTAAATCAGCTCTAATATTAAGCTACATTTTGAGTGTCACACTGCTAAGAGAAATGTCTCTACTGATGTTTCTGATATCCCTACTTTTCATCTTCTCTAATATATCCAGAGTTGTATTTCTGATGAGATGGTATTGAAGCTGTATTTCTATCAGAGGGAGATCTACAACATGCTGCTGAGAGACACACAATTTCTGCTGGCCATATGGGATAAAGGAAAACAACAGAAAAAAATATGAAAACACCCCAAAACTGCAAGTGGCTCACAGTTTTCATAAAGCAAAGCACTGATAAGAAAATTCAGTTTTAAAATTTTTGATGTTCCAAAACTGAATACTTTGCACCAGTTAAAAAACATGAAATGTTCTTGGGTTCAACTCATCAGCATATGACATTTGTATTTTTCTCAGAGTTTTTTCCTCATTAACAATTTGATTTTGAGAAAACTGCAGCTTCCTTTGAGTAAACAAACACACGCACAAAAAAATCTGTTTGTGATATTTGATTCCTAGCTAGTTACCTTGGTAGCATTTTACATCTATTTTGTGTTAACTAGCACAGACTGGCAGAGGAGTATATAACAATCTAGCTCTATTAATAAGAACATAATTGCCAACGAGCAAGCTTCATTTCTACAACAGGCTATTATATTATGGAAATGTGTTTTCTAGTTGTTGTGCTTGTCTAGACGGCTATCAGCAGCTTGTATTCGTTATGAAAGCCTGCAGCTGGTCCATGCAAAGTTTGCTGTTTTGCAGCCCATCTGCTCAGAAGAAGAGATCTGTAACACTGCCCAGTTTGGAGTAACGCTCCCTTATCATTGTAGAGGCAGTTTCTAAACAGAACTCTGAAATAATAATGGTTACTTTTTACTGTTAGATCCCAGTAAATTAACTCCTGTCTGGGCAGATGGCTGTCTCGCTGGCGTAAACCAGGGACAACTGAGAATCAAGTGAACCAGGCTGGGGAGTAGCATCCTTTCATTTCTGTGGCTTGCTTGATCCCTGCAGTCCTACCGAAACTGTGATGCTGAATGTTCTCAGGAGATGAGAAGGTGGCAATGAAGCTAAGTAAAGTGTGAACAAATGGACGTGTTAAATGCAGGAGACAAAAATAGAAGCCCATGCTTGGAACTATGTGCACTATACACAGCTAATCTGCTAAGACATTTCCAGGATTTCCTGAGCAAGAACTGAACTTGATCTTAACTTTAGCCAAAATTTTAGTAAACAAGTCCAACACACTCTCTTTAGCAGTAGTCAATAGCTGTGTCATTAGTAAAAGCTCAAGAAAATCCACATGTACACTGTCCTTATTTTTTACTGATAATAGTAGAATTATTTTCCATTATCTACTTATCATTTAATATTCTGAAGGGAAAAATTTGAGTGCAGCTCATTTAGATTAATTCTCTTCTGATATAAAGTGGTTAAGGAGCCACCTTCTGAGTGACCAAAATCAGCAAACTGATTTATATTGTTTTAGGTTTAGCTTGTTGTCTTGGGATCCCAACTTACCCTTATTGATATCAATTACCTCTGACTTAAAAAGGAACTGGGAAAAATTATTGAATTTATATGACAGATGTCAGTAATGAAAATATTCTCCTTTTTAGGTAGAGGTTCAGTAATGGGGCTCTGCAGTGGACCACCTATTTTTATTCAAAATAAATGCTGCTGACCTGAGGTACTAAGATGCTGATAGAACCAGCAGAAAGGGTGTAATATTGATCAGGGAGACTGATTAGTGTCTCTTAGCAGCATATATGAGTCCTTTGCATGGATTATTCTTGGCTACTTCGTGTTCCACTGTGGCTTGTTCCTTTGTTCTGTCTCTTGCCTGCTTAGCTATGATTTCTGGCACCTGCTGTTCTGCTTTTGCCTTCTTGTCCCTGTTATCATTTTTTTTTGCTATAAACCTCTCATGCTTCTGATGACATTCTCTACAGAGATTCTTAGCCGGGGAGAGCTCTTAAACTCCTCTGTCTCATGACTTGTGTATCCGTGTCTCCACCTCTGGTTCTAGCCTCATAATAACCATTGTGCATGTTTCTAGTATGATGAACCTGATACAAACAGGTTATGGTGTACAATGATAAATCGGGAGAAGAAACCAGATAAAGCAAGAGATTTCAAATCCAGAAATATACTATATACTAATAATTGATTTTTTTAATGCTTTTAAACTCAAAATTCCTGACATTTTAAAATGGAAAAAACCTCATCAAGTATTACTATATTGTGGTTAATATAGACCTTAAAGTAAGGTATCATTAAATTCTGTCTTAGATTAACCCAGTTTGCATGGAAAATATGTATATTGTTCTCTTAAGGATTGTATCATTAGAACAGATGGTCTATCTACATGGCATAAGACTTGATCTGGGTAAACTCTGCTCCTACATATGGTATTCCTGAGGCCTGTTGATGTAACTGGTTTTTTGCATGTGTATGTTTTCAAAGTGTCTGAGAAACAGCAAAGGCTGAGTTGTGACCCACAAAAACATTGCTTCTATAGCATGATGCTAAATATATGTTTCATGCTCTGGGGCAGGATAGGTTATGCAGAAATATATCAAAATATGAGGGCAGTGTGAGTAGTGTTGAATCGTGTTGGAAGATCAATGCATGGAGCATGGCTAAGAACAGAAACATATGGAATAGTTCTTTAGAAAAGAATAAAGTGGTAGTCAGCAAACCATAGTAAAACCAGAACAGGGAACATGGCTAGCCTTCTTTCTACTCCTTTGAATGACATACATTGCAGGAAATCAGGAAAAAAACAAACCCTCCTCTCTTCTAGTGAAGGAATTTATGTTCTTTCTGGCCTTTGTTGTTCTGTGGAAAAGGAGGAAAAGAAGAGAAGGCATCTCAAAGACTTTCCCATGATTTACATGCCCTAGACAGGCAGGATCTGACCTTTAATTTGGCTAGATGTGCATTGATTAGGAATGAATCTCATTAAGATACAATCTATTGGGGGTGATGCAAAAGAAAATATAATATTGATTAAAAAATAAAATAATCCTCCTCTCTCTCTCCCTCCTGACTGCCTTGTTCATAATTAGCCTTCCCATCTAGCTTTCCTCCTACATGTTATGTAGCTGTCAGTCTGACAGGAAGCAAGATTATAAGAATGCAATTAGAAATTTCAATTAGTAGTGAAGCACAGACAAGGGATGGGGAAACCTGCATCATGCCCAGTATGTGGTTTGGCTGAAACTTGATTGCAGTAATGTGAGTTAAAGATTTTTAATTCAGTATAAAAATACGGCTGCTATTATGATTATGATACAGTTTGGGAATTGCATCACAACTTTTTTATGCAGGAAGACCATGAGAACAAGCTGATATGCAGCAGCACAAATAGAGTCATTTTCCCCCTAAAATATAAGACTGAAAGGGCTACTTCTGTCCACTGTGAGAATACTTTACAGAGAAAGCCTTAAAAGGCAAACTTGGCCAACACTGGCTCTCTGTTAAAGCTGTGGAAAGGAACTGAATCAGAAAGGGTAACATTCCCCTCCCTCCCTCTTCACGATCTTTTAGAAAGGGTGTTCAGTGCCATGATAAAGGATCAGACAGTAATGAGACAATATCAGGATCTTCCCAAGCAAAGCCAGGCTTTTTAAAAAGTGACTGCAGCACTGACACAATGTTTGAATCAAAAGGACTTTTTTAAAATTTTATTTTAACAACAGAGAAGCAGTTCAAATTCTATTTTATCAGGAAGTATTTGAAATTATTTACTCAGTGGTACGGGGGGACAAGATGCAAGTTGTTAGCAGTTTATATGGGTCCAGGGAAAGACTGGTTCTATGAGTTTGGATTAGCTTTGCTCAAATTTTATTTGAGACTATCAGCATCCGTTCTAGGATTCACAAGATTGTGAAGTTCTAATTTAACAATTATCATGATGTTTATTCTGGTTGTTACTTAATTGTAGGTAAATTCCATGGGAAGGGCTCTTTACAGAAAAAAAAAAATCAAATTTGGTGTATTAGCAAGGTAATTTTCTTTCTGAGAGAAAAATATATTTGAACTGACCTATTAGAAACATGACTGATTTAGTGTTTGGGCTCTTCACAATGATCGCTCACTGAGTAATGAGCACACAAAGCCACAGTAAGCATCTTCAGCTGGCGTGTATCACCATAGCACCATTGAGTTCACTGAAGCGATGCTCTTCTGCTCTCTGCCAAGATCTGGGTCAAGCTGAAAGTTCAACAAGCTTTATTTCTAATGACCATTTAATAGGTTGCTGTGTTTCTATGTTTGTAACCCAGGGTTTCAAAGGAGTTGTTCAATGTTATGTGGTCTTCCTAAAAGACTTGAAGCAAAGTCAACAGCTCACCTTCAGCTCAGTAAAAGAGAAGAAGCAACTTGCCTTTGAGAAAAAATGGTACTGGAGGCAAACCAGATAGGAGCTAAAATGATGGAGTCTGGGAGAGGAAATATGAATTTCAGAGCTTCTGCTGGGGCTTACACATTGCTGCAGACCATGTTTGGCCTTGTGAAAACAAAAGAAAAACTCCATCCTTGTAAAAAGCTTTCAGACATGTAGTTTTTTCTTCCCATCTTGGGAAGCAGAAGACCAGAAGAAAAGAAAAAAAAAAAAAAATTAAAAAAAAAAAGAGGAAAAAAAAACTGTGAGCAGACAGAAAAACAATTGATGTAGTGAAGGTAAAGAAAGCTCTTCTTTGCATTTGGCAATGATGATGTTTGCCATCCGACCATTTGTCCAAATGGCAATGGACAAAATCACACAACAGCAGCTACATAACATGCCGAGTGGGAATAGTGTGTGGGGAGTAGGGATGCGACTATAGTTCATCATCTGAACAAGGGAATCTGCCCCAGAAACCTGAAGTTTGAATGAGTGGGAGCTCTCTCTCATCTGGACAACATCGTGGTGATGTTACCATGTTTTTGAAATCAAAATATACCTGGACCCAGAGTGAAGCGGTGCAGTCCCCGTTTGCAATCATGCATCAGAGCTCTGAAATCTTCTCAGTCAAATCCCTCAACAGGAAAACATTCAGTACTTATATTGTCAATGCTTTTTAGCATGGCAGGGGCTTCTGGTGCCCCAAAAGTTAAAACCCAAATTAAAAAAAAAAAAAAAAAAAAAAAAAAAAAAAAAGAAAGAAACTGTGAAAAAGCAAGATCCTCCTATTACTTGATTAATAGAATTTTATGATACTGAAACTGAGGAAAGAGTAGTAAATTTATTGTTTGGAGTTTCATTTTACCTGCTCTGGTATTAAAAACATCCTGTTCTACCCATATCTTGCTGAAATTCTGTTCAGATATTTGCAGTTAATACTCTGTTTTAAGCCTGTTTTCAAAAACATTTGAACTGATCTATGGCATTCTTTTAATTTAAATCAAAGCTGGCATTTAATCTTTTACATTTTTTCCTGTTATTGCAGAGGTTCAAGAGTTCTTTTAAAAAAACGCATGTCTTCTGTCTTGCATTTTAAGAGAAGAGCCTTCCTCCTAGGGTTTCTACTCCTGTGTTGTACTGCAGACCGCTTCTTCAGACCTAGTCATTTAGAAGAGGTAATAGCTCTGTATCTGAGGATACTACTCCCAGAACTTTTCTGTTCCTTTAGTCAAAATTATTGGGTCTTCCTTAAATCCATAGTAAAAGAGACAACAGCAAGGATGTCCTTTGAGGGGCAGATAATAAAATCCACTGTCAACTTCACTTGAAAAATTTCCTAAAGATTATTCTATGCTCCACTTAACTTAACATTAGAAGATAATTTTTACCTTTGAGGTTAGTGGATAACCTTCTTTATGGAAATTAGGAAAGAAGAAAAAAAAAAATCTTACCATTTTTTTTCTTCCTACCCTCACTTAGATCTAGAAAAAATGGGACACCAACATCAGC
The DNA here is from genome assembly GCF_000690835.1 of Fulmarus glacialis. NCBI lineage: Eukaryota > Metazoa > Chordata > Aves > Procellariiformes > Procellariidae > Fulmarus > Fulmarus glacialis. Next base: position 4,231 of record NW_009193444.1, on the reverse strand, counting down.
AGGTAGGAACAGAGTGTAGTACACAGCATTGCAACTACTTTCTGGAAAAGTCCAACAGAAAAAGATCTGTAAGATCTGAGAAAAGAAAAATGTAGATGAATATACTGTTACTGATGAAGATCTAATTAACAAAATAATTATTTGGTTTGTGTGCAAACAATGACACAAATCCTGAAAAAAACATATGGAAAAAGAAAAGTAAACTTCTGTATGTCAGAGTTTAGTGTTGAGGGTGAGAGTTAAAAAAAAAAAGTAGAAGTTCCATTTCTCTTGAGAAGAATAAGCATTAAATTTAGTAAGCAGAAACATTACCCTAAAGAGAGACTGGAAACTTGAAAATTAATTACAAATCAAACACAAACCAATACCTTATGTTAGATTTTTTTTTTTAAAGCAGAAGCTGAAAAAAAGAACCCCAGCATCAAAGAAAGGCGAAAAATGCTGATCTTAATACACATGTTAAGATATTTTTGAATGCTCACATTCACAGTTTGCAGGAGCCATCAAAACAGGAAAGTCCTCTGTCTATCTTTTTGTCTTGGTGGGTTTTTTTGTGGGTTTTTTTGTGGTTTTTGTTTGTTTGGGGTTTTTTTGTTTGTTTGCTTGGTTGGTTTTTTTATAAGGAGTTTACAAGGTTTACATGGAGTTAATAATTTATTGTGTGTAGTAATTTTAGATCAAATGTATGTTTCCATATTTGGAAATGCTTAGGGTTTGGAGCCATGCTCACATTTTACCAAAGAGCTTCAGGGAAAGATACCCAATATGAGATTTAGATAGTTAAATTATTTCAAGAAAGTGTGTGTTAGTCAAATCATTTGATCTCTGGTGCAATCTACAGTTATAAATATAGACATATATCTATATCCATAGCAATATATGAATGAAAATGGGAATTTGGTATTTCTGGCACTAGCTTGGGTTTACTTAGGAGATCACCTACAGACTTAATTATTGTCTCTAGTGATTTGTCAGCTTTTCAAACCTTTTAATTTAAAGTTTTTTAGGTGCCAGTGTCCTTAGTGGCTGGTCTGGAATGGCAATAGCAGCAGCAGCTCCTACTTTTGTAGGACTGATGTACTGCATCTCTGTGATTCCTTGGACACATCCTCTTCTGCTGACCAGCAATATTTTCTGACTGCATTTCAGTATTTTCACCTTTGACTGTTCGCCTTATTATCTGGAGCAACAGCAACCAGAGAATGCAGTGAACAGGGATGGCAAGGTGGGACCGACTGTTGGAGCCGAAGAGAAGGTAAAATGCCCAGAGATTGCATAGGACTGCCATGCAATCAACCGACACCAGTTGCTGCCACACTGGCAGTGACACACCAGGGGCAACTTTGCAGGGCCAGTTTGAATAATGGCTTCTGGCACATCCTCCATGTCCCCAATGCCTGGTGCAACTCCCTGAGCCTGGGGAAAAAGCAGCCTCACCTGTGGGAGATAGGCTCTGATTGAAACACTGAGTCACCAGCTGAAGGAGCTGTAGGAAGAGGTGAGCAGACTGCACACCATCAAGAAGGGATTGTCATGGGATTGACGGGTCCTTTGGCAGAACCCGAACCCAACACTGTGTGGAAGGAGGGGCAGGTAGAAGCCGAACCTGAACAAGTGGAGGATGCAGAATGCCAGGAAGGGGAAAGCCAGAAGCTTGCAAGTTTGGTGAAGGAGGAAAGCTCTTTCCCCACTTTGCAGCTGTGCATTTACAGAGCAGATTTAATGCCTGATGAAAGGTGAGGAGAAACAAGTTTTCTCACACCATAGCGGGGAGGCATCTGAGCTTTGAGTTGGGTTTGGACCAGGTAATCTCCAAAAGTCTCTTCTAACCTAAATTGTTGTATTATTCTATTCAATGATTCTACGGTATTAGTATCTTTGAAATTTCAGAACTGCAGTCACAAATCAACATCATTTGCAGGAAGGCTAGTGAATCTTGTGAGCTGGATTCAACTGAGTGTGGTAGAGTCAACAGCCTTGGAAGCACTGGGCTTAATGTTTCCATACTGCATTGCCCGCTTTTCCTCTACCCCTTATCCCATGACGTCATCCTCAAAACTGAATTCTCCAATCTCGTTTTCTGATGTTGCAGGATGCATCTCACCACTCCAACAAATGTATTACATCCTGCTCCCATTTTCTGACTGAGAAATATAGACTGGTTGGGTTATTACAATACTGTGAGTTTGGAGCAATCACAACTCTGCTTCTAATTACCATTTTTAAATGTTTTGTACAACACCAGTAATACTTCACAAACAATGCCCTGAATCCTCTTTCATTCTGTGCCTTAGAAGTAGTGAAATTACTGAAATTATCTGTATGGGTTGTATATCATAGCCTTAATCCCTGATGTTCATTCAGAATCCATGAAGAACATCTAACAAGGAGGAAACTTTTCTACCTTTCATTTTGCAGCTGCCTGTGGAATGGGACTATTTTTAGAATATTTTAAAGCAATCTGGGTATTACATTAAACAGTAACTATATCCCCATAATCCAAAATTGGGGTTTGTTTATTCCCATACTCCAGATTCCCTCCTAGGAGGTACAGTATCTCTGGTCTTTTCCCATCTGATGTTAGACATCAGATAACCCTAGAGATATTACCAGAAAATGAGAAGGAAAATAAAGCCATGTGGTCTATAGGATCTGGGGTTCACCAGCTGGTTTATGAATCATCTGTTCTGGCAATGGCATCAATCCATCTTGTTTGATGCTCTAACAATTTATACCTGTTCAAATCCACAGTCTTTAGAGAAGTTAATCCTCATTTAATATGACAAGAATTCAGAATGTATGTCAAATCAATCAACTTTATTTTAAGGAACTGAAACTTCTATTTTGACATCGTTGTTCCTATTTATTCCATTCATCTAATGGAATTTATTTATTCATCTAATGGCTATTATATATGTAATTTGTAACTACTAAAAGATAGATACACTTATATTTTGAATACTTTATTGTATGCCAGCATAACATGAATTCTGTGTACAAATGAGCCACAAATGAAAATGAACAAGAATGTTGTAATGGATTAAATTATTTTTTTCATTTTGAATTTTCAGTTAGTGTTATATTTGCACAAAATATTTTCATTTCTCATAAGCTATATTTTCCAACAAAATACTATTTAATTGTAGAATTTCAATCAACTACAGTAATAAAATTTTGAAGATTTATTTTTCTTAACTTCTTCTAAAAATTGAAATATTTGGGCATAATTTTTGCCTGAAATGGACACTTTATATACCTTCACAGAATACATGTCCCTGCCACTGAAATCAGACCATTTGTATGATAAACAACATATTTGCATGGAAATGAACAGATTTTTATTCAAAGCAGCACATTTTTGCTAATTCCAATAGCTTTTATCTAAACCCAATTATTTTTCAAAACCAATGCACTTTTATTTATATCCAGATGCTTTTTATCACATTCTTTGTTTCACAGTCTGATATATTCAACTAAACTAGCAGGTATTATTTGTAGAAACAAATGAATTTGCACTAAAACCACTGAAAGTTAATTTAAATTTATGCAGTTTCTTTTAGCAAATTATGTAAATTAAAAATAAGCTGAATTTTTATATGTCTTAGAGTAGAGTTACATTAATGTCTTATTCTCAGAAGACATTAGGTCATTTTTTAATGACTCCATATTTACTGGTTGTGATAGTCACATTTATAGTGCTCACAAACATACACCTAAGGGTTGGGTGGGAAACCAAAAAAAAACCCCAGAAGAAACAAATGAAAAAAAGGATAATTTAGTTTTTGTTCTCTTTTCATTTCAGAATTGTAAGTTATCTTGAAATTGCCTATTAAAATAAGCAGGTAATAAGCATGATTCAGCTCACACTGAGGCAGAAAAGGGACTTTTCCAAGCAACTACTACATTACTGGGATAGAGTGAGTGTGTTTTTCCTAAATCATAAACTAATCGTATAAGATAATTCAGGTACAAAGGGTCTTCAGAAGATCTCAAGTCCAACTTCCTGCTCAGTGCAGGGTCTCCCATGAGATCTGACCAGGTTGTTCTGGGCTTTGTCCAGTCAGGTTTTGAAAAACCTGCAAGAATAGAGACTGCGCAACCTCTCTGAGCAACCTGTGCCACTGCCTGACTGCCCTCATGGGGAAAAGATTCTCCTCATAGGTTCGGTATGCATCTTTTCTATTTGTGTCCACTATCTTTCATCCTCCTGCCCTGCACAGCTGAGAAGAGC
>NW_009193443.1:24037-31159 GCF_000690835.1 Fulmarus glacialis | reverse complement strand
TCTATGATTCTATGATTCTATGAGAATCTGCTTTTGAGGGTATTAGGGTCTATAAATGCTGGTCACTTTTTTAGAGCCATCTTTTAATAGTCCAGGTGCAGGCAATTCCAATGTGTCATAAGTCAAGCAACAGGGTCAGAGGCCAGCTTCGCTGAACAAGGTTCTCCTTCTGGAACTCAGGTGGAAAAAGAAAGCGTATGGACTCTGGAAGCAACGTCAGGCTACGCAGGAGGACTACAGAGATGCTGGTCACCACTGTAGGGAGAAAATTCATACAGCCAAAGCTCAATTGGAATTGAAGCTGGTCAGTATTGTGGTGGATAACTGTCATGGTTTAACCTGGCAGGCAGCCAAATACCACACAGCCGCTTGCTCACCCCCCTCCACAATGGGACAGGGAGAAAATCAGAAGGGTAAGAGTGAGAAAAGCTCATGGGTTGAGATAAAGACAGTTTAATAGAACAGAAAAGGGAAAATAATAATGATAATGATACAATATACAAAATGAGTGATGCACAATGCCATTGCTCACCACCTGCGCTGACCGATAACCAAGTAGCGATCGCTACTTCCTGGAACATGGCTACCATTCATATACTGAGCATGATGTCACATGGTATGGAATACCCTGTTGGCCAGCTGGGCTAGCTATCCTGGCTGTGCTCCCTCCCAAAGCTTGTTTTGTTTTGTGTGTTGTTTTGTTTTGTTTTTTTCTTAAGCTGAATGTCCTTGACTAGCAGGGTACTTAGCAACAACTGAAAACATCAGTGTGTTATCAACATTCTTCTCATACTAAATCCAAAACACAGCACTAGGAAGAAATTTAATGCTATCTCAGGTGAAACCAAACCAGGACATTAACAAAAAAAAGGCCACAGCACTAGGAAGAAATTTAATGCTATCTCAGGTGAAACCAAACCAGGACATTAACAAAAAAAAGGCCTTTTTAAGTATGTTAACAGCAAAAGGAGGACTAAAGAAAACATTGGTCCATTATTTGATGAGATTGGTCACCTCACAAATAAGGAGAAAGATAAAGCAGAGATATTTAATGCCTTCTTCACCTGTCTTTAACACCAATGGTGGGCCCTGGGACCCCTGGAGCCCTGAGTTAGAGGACCGCAACTGACGGAGTGATCAACTCTCAGTTGACTTTGAACTTGTACAGGATTTGCTGCTGTAACTGAATGCACATAAGTCTATGGGGCCTAATGGTAGTTACAGGCCTGCCAGTCTTACTTCAGTGACTAGTAAAATTATGGAGAAGATTATTCTGGGAGTTATTAAAAAACACTTGAAAGACAATGCAGTCATTGGTCAAAGCCAACACTGGTCATGAAACGAAAGTCATGCCTTACTAAATTCATATCCTTTCATAACAAGGTTACCCAGCTCGAGGATGAAGGGAAGGCAATGGATGTGGAGTTTTTTTTATTTTAACAAAGCTTTGATACTGTCTTTCACGGTATCCTTCTGGACAAAATGTCCAGCATACAGCTAGACATATACACAATACAATGGGTGAACAATTGCCTGAACCCAACCTGGTTGGGTTCAAAGAGTAGTAGCAGCACATGGGGGTAACATCTGGCTGGTGGCCAGTCACTGGTGGTGTTCCCCAAGCCCAATCTTAAGGGCTGTTCTCTTCAATGTTTTTGTCAATGACCTGGATACAGGAGTTGAGTGCACACTTAGTAAATTCGCCTATAGTACTAAATTAAGAGGCGCTGTTAATCCCCTTGAGAGCAGATAGTCCTTACATGAAGATCTTGGTAGATTAGATCACTGGGCAATTATCAATCACATGAAATTTAACAAGGAGAGATGCTGGATTCTGCACCTGGGACAGTGTAATCCTGGATGTATGTATACACTGGGGGAGAAGAGGCTGGAATGCAGCCTTGCAGAAAGGGATCTGGCGGTTTTGGTTGATGGTAAACTCAATAAGAGCCAACAAAGTTCCCTGGCAACCAAAAGAGCCAACCGTATCCTGGAGTGCATTAAGCACTGTATAGCTAACCAGTTGAAAGAAGTGATTGTTCCACTATACTCAGCATTGGTGCAGCCTCACTGCAAGTACTGTGTGAAGTTTGGGGATGCATAATATGAGAAGGATATAAAAATATTAGAATATGTCCAAAGGAGGGCAACGAGGATGGTGAAAGGACTAGATGGCATGACATGAGGACCTGAGGAGCAGCTAAGGATACTAGGTTTGTTCAGCTTAGAGGAGACTGAGGGATGACCTCATTGCTGCTACAGCTTCCTCATGAGGCGGAGCAGAGATGGAGGTGCTGATCTCTTCTCTCTGATGTCTGGTGATAGGGCATGAGGGAATGGCTTAAAGCTGCATCAGGGGAAGTTAACGATTGGATATTAGGAAAAAGTTCTTCTCAGAGGGAATGGTCAATCACTGGTACAAGCTCCCCAGGGAAGTTATCATGACCCAAACCTGTTGGTATTCAAGAAGTGTTTGTACAATTCTCTTAGATATATGGTTTAACTTTTATGTTGCCCTGTGTGAAGTCAGGAGTTGAACTCAACGATCTTCATGGATCCCTTCCAACTCAGGATATTCTATGATTCTACATGTATTGTTTCAGCCAATTATTACATAAAAGTCATATACTTGGTTCTATTTACAACTGAAACTGAACTACTGTAATAACAGTTACACATAGTTACATCTCATACATGAATTAATGATCAAACAGTAATACATTACTGTAAATTATTAAAGAAACATTAGCACTTTCTATCAATTCAAAAAATAATTTGATAACATTTTACTTCTAAGATGAAAACAGATCTGGCAAAACAGTACTTTGGTAAAAATTGTTTCATTCTCTTTTCTGTGTTTAACCCTCTTTGCGATAAAAGGGCACATTATTAAAAAAAGTCAACATTGACAAAAAAAAAGCAGGAATTTTATAATTTATGAAAAAATCAAATATAAGTCTAATATAACTCAAAAATGTTGGTACTCTGTGTACTTTTTGCATTTTCAGATGTAAAAAAACACATTAATAGAATATTTCTGCTCTGAGGAGAAACAGGAAGTACTGGAAATATACTCATAATATTACTTCATCTCACAAGATAGCTATTTCACTTCTGCAGAATCATGAATTATACATTATTAGAAAATAACAAAAAGCCTATGTGCTTTTGTAATTAAATAATACCGACTCAGTATAGTATCGTCTTTTGAAAAAAGATAGAATATCATGGGAGAGAATGTAAGAGGAACACCAAGTGACTTGCAAATTTATCTGAACATACAGATTTTAAGCCCTCCATAGCTGCTAACTTTTTTTTTTTAACGACACATTCCATTTACAAGAGGATGAAATTCTTGTCCCATGTCAGTCCAGGCTTTCAACATTGCTTTGTGGCAAAATTTAGTATGCCATATGAAGGATAAACAGAATTTTCACTTTCTTTTCTCATACTGCAACTTTTACCTTTTTTCTTTCTTCACTTTGCAAGACAGTTTTAGTCACATCTCTGACTTCTTCACACAGGATTATAAAGAAATTTGGTATCTCCTAACTGTTACCAATGTAGTAAACATTTGAAGAAACTCTTCAGTCATGTTGCTGTTTCTTCCTCTCCTGAAAAGCTCTCCTTCCCTTGACAGTGCAAACTGAGTGGACAGTGAGCTCTAGATGGAGGCAGAGCTGATTCTGCCAGTTTTAAGCCAAGGCCAATCTCCCTGTTAAGAGCTTTAAGACCACCTTTACTTTACATTCGTCTTTACCTAGTCACAGTTCCTATAAGTGGAAGCACAGGAACAAACTTACACTCGTGGATTCACAGGTGCATGTATTTTTGGCAGGGCAATATTCATGCTGCACAATTTCAAGGCAAATGGAATAACACGTTTATTTAAGTTAAGCCACCAAAAATCTTCAAAATCTTAAGGATAGCAAATTTTTGCTTTTGATTGAGAATCCTTCAAGGCTCAATAGTTTCTGAAGGTGAAGTGATTTTAAAACAATGGCCTTTAGCACAATGTTTGTTTCACACTGAAAATGTCAAACAGGTACTAGAAATTCTTTTCAGTATCCTATTCAGCAAACTGGGTTGTCAGTGTAGCTAAGAAACAGACGACATATTGGTGAATCAAAGCCTGTTATTAACAACAGACCAAAGGAAAGAAAAGAGGGAGAAGCTTATAAGAAAGCAATAACTAAAATGTTAAGTAGCAACCATTTTCTCATTCTGTTTTGGATTTTTTTTGCTCAAAAGATCATTTTCAGTAAATGTAGAATAGAAATAGCAAAGATAACAGCAGTCCAAGATTCTCTGCAATGCCCTTTCCATGTGCATCAATCAAGACTTCAGACATCAAAACTTCCTTTCCTCTATAATATTCATGAATCTGTTTCCCATTTTCAAAAAGTGTATGTCATGGAGTTACTAGACCTGCTTAATTAATCATCATATTGTCTACCAACGGAATATCTGAAAATAAAGTGAAGTGTATTGGTTACTCATGCTATGTTAACAAGCTCTGTAGAGACACCCATAAATAAGTAAAATGGTAAGAATAAATAAATTTGTGAACTTTACATATGGTTGCTTTACATTCTAAAACTAACGTAAGACTCTTCCTCTGTTGCTTTGAGATCCTATTATGCCACTTAAGTTTAAATTCACCTATCCTTCAAAGAAACAAGCAACCATGTATATAAACAATTTCAGCTGAAAAAAAAAAAAAAAACTTTTAACATGTAGGTGAAATAAAAAGCGATGATGTAGGTAACTGAATTTTCTTTTAAAAAAGTGGATATAACCCAAAAGTCATTATACTTTTTATGTTTATTATTACTCAGATAAGTAATAAATTAAATTTGTTCAAAACATTTCATTTTACAGGCATTTCAACATCTCATTTTATTTTAGGAACTATTTGCTACTTAAAGAATAATTTCATTTTTCAAGCAAGATATACATTTCTGAGGCTAACAAAGAAAATATCTTTCAAATTTTAGGACCACAGTTTGCTTCTAATAATTTCTAGTAGTTTTATTAGAGCAAGTACCTATTTCATAAAAGTAGTACCAAATATATAAATCAAAAGTAACATGTGTTATTAGTTTCTGATCATGATGCTATTAACATTCTAGAAGAATACATCAGGTAACAATGTGCGTTTTTCACATACACACATACATATATGGAACTGATCTTTTGTTGTATCTAGCAGAGACGGATGCAGCTGGGGCAGAACAGGAATATTGGCGCCTTTATTCAAACCATTTCTAATCTAGACAATTTAGCACAGTTTCAGGACTTCCTTGTGTTTTGCTGCTAATGCATAATTCCTGATTGAGGAAGCAATTAGGATGATTAAAGAATCTCTCAAGGACAATGTCCTTGTGAATTGATATAAAAATATATTGGCATAATCAGATCCTGTAATCCTTATTTTTTACCTCATATTCCATCCTTTTTTTACTTCCTGCACACACATAGTCTTACTTACATTCTCTTCCTTTATTCACATCCTCACACATACCGACTTTCTCCAGACATACATACAGGCATATACAAGCACAGGCAGACTCCATCCTGAACCCATTCCTTTTCCAAATTCTGGTGTATTCCCACACCCACACATACTACCACACATATATACAATTTCTCCAGACTTACCATCAGCTTAATTTATTTTAATCAACAGAAAGGAAAAGGAAGTTGGCATGAATAGCAATACAAGTCTAAGTACTTTACAGAGACACTGACATGGAATTAGTTATTTTGTCTACGTCCATGATAAATGAAATTCAACATGACGCTTCTCAGTGAATAAGAAATGAAATAATAATTGTTTACCACTTAAAAAAAGTATTACCAGTGGATAACAAGTTTATCAATTATTAAATCTTTTAGTATTCAGTATACTTGCAGCAATCATGGTGAACTCCTTTGGTTTTAGTGAGAATGTAAAATAACATGTAATTCCATAATAATTTCCACATACTTCAGCGTTGGTAATTGTCCAAAATATTTCTTTTCTTCAGAGAAAGGAAAGGGAAGGAGACAGAAGGCAAGGGAAGGCAAGGCAAGGCAAGGCAAGGCAAGGCAAGGCAAGGTAAGGCAAGGTCTACAATTCAAGATTCCTCCCAGGATAGTGGCTGGTAGACATGTAAAAAATGAGCTTACAGTAGTGAAAAGCTATGTGGAGCGGCTGAGGTTTTAAACTTATTTGATACCCACCTTTGGACAGATAGTATTGTGGATTGGCTGGAAATTGAATCTGGAGTAATGTCTAGTACATTACATCATCAGTCGGAACCTAAACAAAACAAAACAAAACAAAGAAAAGGGAAAAAAAAAAAAGAAAAAAGAAGAGGAAAGAAAAAAAAGAGAAAAGAAATATGTGAGCTCTAATAAAAATGATGGGGGGGACAAGACTGTGTTTTGAAATAGAGCAAGCAAGGAAAACAGAAACATTCAGAAGGGAAAAGCAGAAATACTTAAATAAAAAGTGAGAGAAAAAAGACAAATACAAATTTGAAACCAGATTCTTACGAAAACAAAAATTTTAGATCTATTTACTGCAGAAAAGGCATAAAGGAGAACAGATAAAGACCTACAGTGACTCCCTCAAGAACAAATACAAGAACAAGAGTGTATAAAGATAAAATGTGCTGTTTCCTTCTTTAGAAAATATGTTTTCTTTTAAAAAAAAGACATTTTATTTTCTTATTTAATGTCATCTCACGGGTTCGAAAGCAATCATGTTTCAAGGCCCACTGAAATCAGCTTTCTCTCCCAGTCTTTTTAGATGGAAGCTTCATTTCTCTCTATTTATAGTACACTTGCCTCCTTTTTCTTTAGTATGGATAGCATGGCTACACATAATGGAGAATTAAGTTTTGTGTCCGTACATTGTTATCAACACAGTATATAAATTTAGTGGGTACCAAAGACAGAGAAATAGATACGCTCGACTCTTTCAGGCTTCTATCATTTCAGCTTAGCAACCCAGTACTTTCAGTAGTGGTGGATCCCCAAAAGAATGCATTTTTCTCTCCACATTGCAGAGAAGAATTAGATCCAATGCAAAACTTACCTTAACTTTCACTGGGTTGTTTGGTTCCCCCCCCCCCC
>NW_009193443.1:17716-24006 GCF_000690835.1 Fulmarus glacialis | reverse complement strand
TTTTTGCTCCCCCCCCCCCCCCCAATTATTTGGATACCTCAGCTTCTCAGTGAATTTGACTTATGTTTCATTATTTCAGTCCAAGTGATCCCATGGGGATTCCCTTTAAATAGTCAATCTTGCAACCCAGAATAATTGAAATCATTCATATTTTTAAAAGCTTTTTATAAGCAAAAATTTTGTTCACACATCACTAATATCAGCTGATATCTGTTTCTGTTGGAAATTTATTCAAATTTATTTAGAGAGCCTTGCTGTAGTGTTTGATAAACATACATGAATTGCAAAGTTTCACAACATACACATTATCAGCCAATATCTATAATTAGCAATAATTAAGAAGACAGTATTCCTTCAGGGCACGTTGAGTTTTGCTACAAAAGCAGAAAATAGGGAAAAGCCACCTTTTTGTGTTCCATAAGTTAAAAAAACAAAACAAAACAAAACAAAAAAGCACAAAACACAAATGTCTGAAAGCAGAAGGGTGACTACAGTATTTATCTGATAAGACAAAACGGAGAGATTTGGGTTTCGCATGTATTAAAAATAAAGGTGGATCATAGAGCATCCATATTATTAATTAAAAACATGAAGCACCATCTGTTTGTTATCCTCTATAAGCAGTAGAGGAAAGACATGTGCATTGAGTTACATGTGGAAACAGTTTTTATAAGCATATTGTGCTTCTGCAGAGTCCGAGCCACCCCAAAGTCCATTGCTCCGGAATGTCTGAGCTATACCAGTACTGCAGACTGGTGTTTTAAAGGAACCTGCCTGTCTATAAATTAGTGTTTCTTTCTAGTAGTAATGTGCCAGATAGAAAGAATCTTAGAAGGAATCTTCCTCTTACATTCCTTCTACACAGACTTTGAGTCCATACACATTGGAATGAAAGAAATTACCCATTCACTTACCCTTAAAAGTAATTGGGCATGAAAGAATGGATAATAGGAATCTTGGATTCAACTCACAGTTGCAGAGCCAATAGGAAGGAGATGGAGTGATGCTCATTTATTCATTGTATAATAAAGCAATAAACGACTACCTATGTGGAGGCAACAGATGGGAGTGTTAAAAGGAGAGTGTATAGCATATGTGAACTCCAAGTATTCCAAATACTGTTACGTATTTGGATGATGCCTAAAATGCTAATCAAGGCTTTCTATATCATCATCTTCTCAGCCATTTTTATGCACACACTAACCTAGCCTTACAGATAGACTTAAAAGAAAGTGCGATGCTAGTATTTCACTCCCACTTATAATGAAGCAATTTACCACACAAATGTTGCTCAATATTATGTGTTGTATCACAAGACAAATTAGATGTCCTTTGGCAGCTTACAGAAAACCCTCCAAATATACTCTGTCCTATGGTTACTTTTATTATTTAATTACTCTAATATTCTTTACTTTTGTCCAAAATTCAATAGCTATGGGAATTATTTCCATGTTTGTATTATAAAAGGTACGAAAAATTATAGAACAGCTCTCTGTTTGCTATATCTGGTACTGTTCATTTGACACCTAATCTTGAAACATGTCTCACAAAGCTATTTTATAATTCTCTCAGTACTGGAAAAAAATAGCTGGTTTAATTTTTCATTATTAATTATTCATTTAACTTGATATTGTTTTAGAAGGAATTTTGAGTCACTGAATAGATATTTTATTTTCCAGCTTTATGATGGGAAAAATATCTACTACCTTGACATTTGATTCTGAATGCAAGAAAATAATGAAGCATTACTGCTGCTGTAATTTTCATTAAGGTTTTGCTACTATTGCCTGTATAACTGTAGAACATTACATATATTTACAAACAGAATTTTTCTGGTTCTAGGAAGCCAGAATGAAGTCATAAAACCCTTAAGTCTTAAAGAAAATATCATATTACATGCTTTGGATTTAGATATGGAGACAGATCCCTTTAAAGTTTCTATAATGAGAATTATTACCAAGGATTCTATCTTAGGGGAGGATTTAACCATTCCACATATGGTCTAACAAATAAATGTTGTCAATATTAATAATATCTAATTGTTCCTGCATGGAAAAAAAGACAGAATTCTCCATGAAGTAGTAATTAAACAAGAGGTAATGCTATTATAGATGCAATGCAGTAATTAATGCACATCCTTTTTCCAGGATATGTTTGCATGCTCTCTGTTTATGGCTTCATAGCCTTTTTTAATAAATGTGGCTATTTCTGAGGGTTTTTTGAACCTCACTGATACACAGAGATATATAGATAAATATTGCAAATGTGAATTGAATTAATTCAGTTTCAGGTTCATATAGCCTAAGTTTAGTCATCAAAAAGTTTGTCACATAGTCAGTTATTCAGACTTCCAAGGAAACAGTAGAGGAATACAGTGACAAATCTCTTTTTGATATTTCTAATATATTTTTGATAAATTAACAAAACAGTCAAATAAAATCTGCAATGTTTTTTTTTTTAACCAAAGGCCCAATGAAGAAACGTGAAGATATTCTCAACTCATTTTTATCATTCGTTGATTGGTTGTTACCAGAGAAACCTGTGAAGACACAGTTACATTTGAATTCTCAAACTTTTTTCTTTGGTGGGCAGGCATCGTCAGAAAAGTTTAGCGAGGCAGTCCATTCAGGACACCTCCTACTGCCCATGCAAAACTTAAACGAAGATTAAGGTTAATAGTTATTTTTCTCTTATTATCTACATAAAGTTCCTAAGGGCGATAGAGGTAAGTGAAGAATATGAAAGAAAGAATTCCATCCTACAGTTTCATTTTTCTTTAGAGTCTTTCAGGCACTGATGTATGGTTCATCATTCAGCTGTTTCTTCAAAAGTGTAAATGTATCGAAATGTAGCAGAGTAGCTCACTCTGTGTATTGAATGCATAGTCTTTCATGAGAAGCAGTAGGCATTTTAGAGGTAACATTGATCTTGTGAGGTCTGCTTTAAACATTCACATTTACAATTCTGCTCTTCCAAATCTATTCCGCTCTTTAGAAATCATATATTTCACAATTTCCAGTATTTCTACTTTACTTTTTTCCACTTAGGTCTACTTAAGAGGCTCAGGCATTCCTATAAAAGAGAAGTTGCAATTCTTCATTGTCCAACACAAAGCCTAGCTCCCAGATTCGGATACTCTCTATTTATTCCCATTTATTCTGTTTCTATTCCCATTCTAATTCTATCTTTATCTCCAGTTTGTAGTCTTCAGACCCTGCAAAGTGACATAACACCACAAAATGTGGTCTGCAGCTAACCCACAGAACCTTTATCATTTTTTTTAACTGAGTTCAATGGTAAGCGTAAAAAACATTCTGCAAAAATATTTTAGAGAAAGCTCACTTGTCTAGGAAGTAAAGAAGTCACTTTCCTTAGTCAGCTTTCCATGTATACAGATAAGGTATTACAACCTAAGTCTTTAGCTCTTCTTTGTGAGAAGACTGTTTGACTATTTCTGTGGGAAAGTCATTCTGAGTAGGAAATTACACTTTACCAACAGATACTTAATTCATCTGGAATCCTCACTGACAACCTTCAGAGCAGGAGTCTCTCATCTGAAAAACACAGCCATCTAAACGCAATAACTCATTGACTGTTTTAAGTAGAAATGTGTCACAAATATAAAAACTAGGACTGTGATGGTGTTTTATATTCTCAAATTATTCAGATTATTTTAAAATGACACCCTAATGTTTTCATTTAACTTTCCAAAACTCCATACTGTTTTGTGGATGTCATCTTTTTTTTTTCTTTTTTCTTTTTTTTTTTTAATAAAGCAATAGTTCCCAGGAAGCCATTCTGAAATTAGGTGCTTGTTTTGGCGTGAGAGACAGGAAAGGAAAGCAGTAAAATTGCTACTGATATTTCCATGAACTATGTCATCTGCAATATCTAGCTCTTATTTTCATATACATAGGGACATTAAAGTAAATCTAAAGTCTGTCCATATGCTTTATCATTATATACCATATAACAAGGGAAATTTGAATTGAACACATTAAATGCATGACATGTCCCACATAAAACTTTCAAAGAAAATGCTGGCAATTATCTATATAACAATCTTTTTTTTCCCACTACAAAGGAGGCCCTATGTCACCCAACGATCTCATTCCTTTTGACCCAATTTCATTGAGGAAGTCGACTCCATTTTTGTAATACACCTGAAAGAGTGGACCATTTAGTGATTTGGCAGAAAAAGAAATGAAAGCTTCTGCAGTTCATAAGATAATACTTTTATGATTTCATTGAAGTTACCTCATAAATATAATGATAAACAGAAGGGCTTGCTATTTTTCTAGAGGGAATAACTTTTTAAAAAGCATAATTTCCCTTGTGGTTTTGCTGCGCCGTATGGATTTCTTCTAGGAATATTTTTAGCAGGCTAAAAAATTGACTGGGTGTCTTTTACACACAGATAGCTAAGATATCCTATTACTACATAGCTCTTCAGAGCTCTGTACAGCATAGCTACAGTGATTGTAAGCATGGTGATATTTTTTGATAGCACCATTGTGATTCATTGTACCACTGTCTGTCAGGACTAGATAGTGGTTTCTTTCCACCTCCTTGTAAAGAAACAAGGGCTTAAAGCATAGTGCAGATATTTATATTACAATATTTAATAGCAATTATTAAGTCCAAATAGAGGAAGGAAGTGACAGAAGTAGATAACATCAAAATTCAAGTATTTGCCTACTGGTCAAGCACCCTCTGAAATCTATGAGCCACTGCAATCTTATACTGGACAGAGGTGTATGGTGCATTATGGGGAACTTATAGCTGCAGATATATTGAGAGAGGTGTGTATAGCAATGTAGAACAATAGAGAACTGCAGTTTAATGCTGTACGAACTCAAAATGAAATGTCACCACCTCACAACCAAAGCAGCTTTTGCAGTATACTGTTCTTTGACAACTTACAATTTTTCAACGCAATTAGGTACAAAAAGCAAGTGTTGAAATAGTTGAATTTCCCCATGGAACAGTAATTTCAATTTTTGTTCAGCTCTACTTAATGTTACCTCAGCAATCTTCTTTTTTGCCTGTTACACAGGTTTGTCTGCATTACCAGTGGGAAAGCATCCTTCATTTATGAGGTGGGAAAGCAACCTCTGCAGAGCCATTACTTCCCCTTTCCATAATGGTGTGAAGAGAGTAGGCTGAGCGTTGATATTATTTCTTTACCCAAGAATGTAACTGCACTAACACAGCGGCACCTGGCCATACAATTGCATGAAGTATAGAGCTGTTGTATTACAGTCTATTCTACTCAGAGGTGATGGCAGAAGGTAGATTGTGGCTGAGTTACAATTTGCGTCTGGGGCACTGCAAAAAAAATCATATGCTGTTTCCTCTTTCTATGTGCCATTGGCACAGTATTTGTACAAAGTCACAGTTTAGTTATTAACTATAGCCACTGCAAAGACTATGGTCTAGCAGTATATCAACTGAATAATTGTTTGGCTAGGATAACAATGATGTCATTAATTTCAGTAAAATTATGGTTGTACCCTAGGAGTGAAAAGAAATTTTCTTTTTGAAATCAAATACAGAGAAAATCAAATACAAATCTGCAGTTCCAGCAAATTTCAGATCTACTGGATTTTCAGTGTAAACTTTTTTTGAACTACTAAATTTTAGTGTCTTAGAAAGTCTACATACAGTATTTATTATTTCTTGTCTCCAAAAACTATTTTTAAGAGTAATAAAACTATTCTGTGAAGATGTACTTCAACATTCATTGACCTGATGGTTTCACCATAATGCAAGCCAATATATTTGTATTGCAGTTTTCTGTATTATATCACTTAACATCTCCCATGTTCAAGCTGAAAATTAGAAGGAAATAGCATTTTGATACTCATCGTATGTTGCCCTTAAGGGGAAATCTAAGGCATCAATTCATGAACATAAAGGTGTTTTCTTCTCTGTGAAATTACAGTGAAGTTAGCAGGGCTGTCCCAGGACAGTGCTGCTGCTGAAATTACGGACATTGTATTCCAGCCCCAACATGCCTCTTTATTATTTGTATGTATATGTATGCAGTATTGAAAAATAATTAGCTAAGATGTTAAGAATAACTATCTAACCAAGTTCACCTTAATAAAAGTTTTACATTCACAAAAGAGTTTGGCTTATCCATCCAGTTAATTGTGTTTTAAAATTATTTGATAATCTATGAACAGGTCAAAATTCATCTTCTTTTATTATCATGCTAACTAACTGAAGAGGTGCATATGCTAAGTATGATTAGGTACAGCCACATGTAAGCTCATAAAACAGTCATC